>NW_026652276.1:75623156-75867656 GCF_009828535.3 Hylobates moloch
GGGTGGGGGGAGGGGGGAGGGACAGCATTAGGAGATACACCTAATGCTAAATGACGAGTTAATGGGTGCAGGAAATCAACATGGCACATGGATACATATGTAACAAACCTGCACATTGTGCACATGTACCCTAAAACCCTAAAGTATAATAAAAAAAAAATTATGGAAAAAAAAAAATGATGAGTTCATGTCCTTTGTAGGGACATGGATGAAACTGGAAATCATCGCTCTCAGTAAACTATCGCAAGGACAAAAAACCAAACACCGCATGATCTCACTCATAGGTGGGAACTGAACAATGAGAACTCATGGACACAGTAAGGGGAACATCACACTCTGGGGACTGTTGTGGGGTGGGGGGAGGGGGGAGGGACAGCATTAGGAGATATACCTAATGCTAAATGACGAGTTAATGGGTGCAGCAAACCAACATGGCACATGGATACATATGTAACAAACCTGCACATTGTGCACATGTACCCTAAAACCTAAAGTATAATAATAACATAAAAAAAAGAAAGTTATACATTACCAATACTAGGTTCAAAAGTGAGCTTCTTTATTGAAAAAGAAGCTATGTATATTAAAAATATATGTGGAAATTCAGTTAAAAACTCAAAGGCATTTGTAGTAGATAAAATGGCTAAATTTCTTGAAAGACACAAATTGCCAAGCTTATTGAGAAGAAATAGGTAACCTGAACAATATTATATGTATTAAAAAAATTGAATTTGTAATTAAGCACATTACTACAAGGAAAATTCCAGTCTTTCTTTAAAAAATTTTAGGATTACATAATCTCTATTCGAACCAACTCTTCCAGAGTTAGAAGAGAAAGAAAATATTCCTAATTCACTTTTTAGGCCAACATTATCCTAATAACAAACCAAGAAAAGATTTTGCAGGATAACCATTTGCCAATATGCTTCATAAACATAGTTGTGAAAATGCTTACAATATTGGCAATTTAAGTTAATCAATATATAAAAAGGCAAATGCGTCATGACCATGTATAATCTATCTTTAAAACGCAAGGTTTGCTTACGACTAAAAAAGCTGTCAATACAATTCATCAGATTAATAACATATAGAAGATAAATTACATTATCTCAATGAATGCAGAAAAATATTTGTCCAAATTTTAATACGATTCATGGTAAAAACAACCGTTGCAGAAACACAGAATAAAAAAGAACTGTTTTAGTCTGATAAATAGTATCTCTAAAAAAATATCCCTACTCTTAGCATCTTACTTAATGGTGATAAATTGAATGCTTTCTCCTATGATTTGGGACCAGGCAAGAATGCTTACTTTTACCAGGCTAGTAACAATTATACTTGAGGCCTTAGCTACTGAAGAAAAAAAAAAAAAAAAAAAAAAAGAAAAGGAAAGAAAGAAAAGAAAAGAAATGGAAACAGGGCCAGTTTCCAAATCAACAGGGCTAGTCAAATGTTGATTTACTTTACCATACTAGAGCTAACCTTAATTGGGAATACAGACACACGGTATCCTAGAGCCAATTGAAAATTCTCTCTCTCTCATATTCATGTACTCATAGAAGCTCAAAGACAATACGATATTTGAATGTATCTTTCCCAATTAAAACAGATTATTATGAACCATGTTCCATGATAAAAGGCATACAGATTAACTGTGCAAAATAAAAACTGACAGTAGGTGACAAAATTTGTCATGTAGAAATTCCTGTGATATCAACAAAACAAGTCCTAGAGCAATACACTAATTTAGCAAGGTCATGGGATAGAAGAATAATATGGAAAAGCTTTTATTCTTTTTTTTAAAGATGATATCTCATTTATTCAGTTGCCCAGGCTGGAATGCAGTGGCATGATCTCAGATCACTGCAGTCTTAGGGATCTGCCTACCTTAGCCACCTGAGTAGCTGGGACTACAGGTGTTTGCCACCACACTTGGCTAGTTTTTAATTTTTTGTAGAGACAGGGTCTCACTGTGTTGCCCAGGCTGGTCTCAAACTTCTGGGCTCAAGTGATCCTTGCCTTGGCCTCCCAAAGTGCTGGGATTACAGGCATGAGCCACCATGTCTGGCTAGAAAAATTATTTTTTATATACAAACAGGAAATAAGTGAAAAATAAACATTACGAAGCAATTTCTTTCACAAAAATATCACAAAAGAATAAAGCATTTGTAAATACATTCAACAAATATGTGCAAGACTTCACACAAACTACTAACCATTGCTGAAAGTTAAAAATAAATAAATAAATAGAAAGATATACTATGTTCATGGTTTGGAAGTCTCAATATTATTAAGTTGTCAATTCTCTCCAGACTAATCTATTAATTTTACGCAACCCTAGCCTGAGTCTCTCCAAGCTCTTCTAAAATTATAAGCTACTTCTAAAATTTTATGTGAATTCTATGGAATTGTAATATTCAAACCAATCTTGAAAAAAAAGAATAAAAATGTCTGAGGCTTTATAATGCCTGATTGATTACTTATTGTAAATCGATTACAAAAATAGACAGTGGTAGTGACATTAATATTAAAAAATAGGTTAATGAAACAGAATAGAGTACAAATAAACAAATACACACTTTCAGGTCACTTAATTTAATTTCAACAAAAGTGCCAATGCAACATGATGAGATAAAGAATATTTTTGAACAATAATATTGGAAAAACTGAATATCTGTATAGAAAGAAATGAATTTTGACTACTTTCATGAACACATAAACACAATCACACACATGCAAACATACACACATTCATTGGAGTTGAATTATAAATTTAAATGGAAAATTTATACTTGTAAATTTGTATTAAAAAGAGGAAATATCTTTATGACTTAGACATACAGAAAGCTTTCTTATACAGAATATGTAAGTTTAAGGCTAGTAATAGTTTGAGGCTAATTTTGGCCCATTCTTGAGGCAATGCATTTCTGAGTATATTATTTGATACCCTATGAATTATGAAAATTGCTATCTTCTGTACCAGGTCCTGGTAATTTTCTGCAGGCAGTAAGCTGGAGAAGCCGCAAGGCTTACTTCACTTATTCCCCTCTCCATCTTTGTGATTACTTCCCTTTGTTGCCTGAACTCTAATGCCTCAGAATCATTTTTTCATACGTTTTCCCAGTTTTTGTTGTTTGCAGTAGAAAGTTAAATCTCTTCATTGTTACTCTTTTTGGTTTAGATTCAATGGAAAAAATACTAAAAAATAAAGTGTACTGAAGGGTGGATAGAGGGTTGGAGAGATATATGATAATACAAATACAGTAAAATGTTAATAGTACAATTGATATGATGGATATTTAATGGTTCACTATAAATATCTTCCAAGTTTTTTATTGAAAATTTTCATTTAAAAATGTTGGGGAAAATATATGCAGTCTCCCTATGAGATAATGTCAAGTAGTCCAAAGGATTTGTAATTGGAATAAACTAGAAAATGCTGACTGCGAGAATGGGTTAGAAAAAATATTGAAGAACTAATAATTGAAAATTTTCTAAATTTGATAAACATTGACAAGAAACTTTATTTCAAGCTCAGCAAAGTTCAAGCAAGACAAATGCTTGCACATATACACACTGACAGCTAAGTACATCATGGCCAAACTTTTTAAAAAAGGATTTTGCAAAAATCTTGAAAGTAGCAAGAGGGAAAAAAAAAATACCAACAGAGCAAACACACATTGCTTTCAGGAAAACAATCATATGAGCAATGGTTGATTACTGGGGCAAGAAGAAAATAAAAATACATCTTTAAAATGCTGAGAAATACAATCAATCAACAAGTTGTAGCTTTCTAGAATAAACCTGAAAAATGCATCCGAAGACAAAATATTTTTAAGTAAATGAACACTGAGATAATTCATTGCCATAGACTTTCACGTCAAGAATTGCTAACAATGTTACGTGAGGGAAATGATAGCATATGGAAACTTAAATCTTAGGGGAAATGGAGAGCCCCATAAATGGTATATAGTGGGTACGTATAGATTATCCTTTTTTTGTCCTTGAGTTCCTTACAACGGAAATGGCTAGGTTTTTTTTTTTGTTTGTTTGTTTAAGAATAACACTGTAAGATAAGGGCTGTGACATATGCAGAAGCAAAAGGTAAGACAAAGATAGCACAAAGGATGGGTGTTCACATATGAAGTTATACTGTTGTAAGGCTCTTAAGGTTTGTGAAGTGGGAAATTGGGAGTGTCAGGTATTAAGTAGGGAATTATGTAATATTAATTCTAAGTAGACTGAAATAATTTGAAGTTGCATTTTGTGACCAATCCAGCAAAAATTAAAAACATTAAAAAGAACTACAGCTACAAAGCTATTAGAAGAAAAAGTGGAATAATAGAAAAAATTTATAATACTCCCCCAAAGAAGTAAAAAAGTAGCAAAGCAAGAAACAAGACAGATAGAACACATTTCAGCTGGTAACACAGAATGAGAGAGTGGAAGAAATGCCACAGCTAGAGAAGTTGGTCTTAGATAAAAGAATAGACTTGCCCTTACATATAACAATAAGTGGGAGAGAGGAAATCAGATAACAAGGAGATATGAACAATGGTAGCATCAGGATATTGATTTGGCTTATGTAACAGAAAAGACTTCACCATTGCAGATCTGGGCCTAGTAGGACTGGGGGTACCTGGATATTTAGCTGGAAAGCTTATCTTCCAGTTCTCATATTCCAAATTACTGAGGAATAATATCAAAGATTATCTATCTGGGACAGTCAAGGCTTTGTCTACAACAATCGTGAAAGGATAGTTTTTAGTATACACTAAAATGCATGGATATGGATATTAGTGTACAATTAGCCTTTTTTTGTTTTGTTTTGTTTTTTGAGACGGAGTCTTGCTCTGTCGCCCAGGCTGGAGTACAGTAGTGGATCTCGGCTCACTGCAAGCTCCGACTCCTGGGTTCACGCCATTCTCTTCTGCCTCAGCCTCCCGAGTAGCTGGGACTACAGGCGCCCGCCACAACGCCCAGCTAATTTTTTTTGCATTTTTAGTAGAGACGGGGTTTTCACTGTGTTAGCCAGGATGGTCTCGATCTCCTGACCTCGTGATCCACCCGCCTTGGCCTCCCAAAGTGCTGGGATTACAGGCATGAGCCACCGCGCCTGGCCACAATGAACAGTTTTAACTATTTATACCTATGTAGCCACTAATTAGAATGTAGGACATTCATATAACTCCAGAAAATCCACTGTTAACCCCTTACAATTTATCTTTGTCCCCCAAATACACCAAAAGTTCTAATTTCTTTTCTTCCCTTTTTTTTTTTTTTTTTTGACAGAGTCTCGCTCTATCGCCAGGCTGGAGGTCACAGAACATAGTCCATTAGATTTCAATTTTGAGATTTATTTAGATTTATATTATGACCCACTATATGGTATATCTTAGCGAATATATTATATGCACTTGAAAAAATGATTATTCTGTACTTGTTTAAAGTATTGTTCCACAAATGTCAATTAGGTTATGTTGTTCAGCAGTGTTGTTTAATCTTTTTGATTCTTGACTGATGTTTTTGTCTAGTTTTTCTGCCAATTTTTGAAAGAAGGCTGTTAAAATCATCAACTGTTGTAGATCTGTTTATCCATTTAATTCTGTCAGTGTCTACTTCAGGTATTTTAAAGTTCTTTTATTAGGTAAATATGTATTTATAATTTTTGTGTCTTATTTATGTATTGACATTTTGATCAATACAAAATTTTTGATCAGGATGAAATTATACTTTTGATGTCTGGAAACATTTCTTGTCTTGAAGTCTATTTTGTCTTGTATTTGTATAGTTATACTAGCTTTCTTGTGTTCTAGTATTTGCATAGTGAATCCTTTCAATGCTTTTATTTTCAATATATGTTGTTTATTTTAAAATAGGATTCATTTAGACAACTCACAGTTGGGGCTTGCTTTTTACATTTATCTATACTGACGCTCAGCCTTTAAATATTTAGTCCATTTACATATGACATTCTCATTGATATGCTTGGATTTAGGTATATTATACTTGTAATATTTTTATATTCTATCTGTTCTTCTCTTCTCTTGTTACTCCTATACTGATTCATTTTTATATAATTAACTTTAGGTAGTATGTTTTAACTCCTTTTAACTTTACCTCCTTATCACTTTTCATTTAGAAGCATTGCTACTGTTTGCAATATTTATCACTACCATAGTCTACTTAGAGTTATTATATATCTTCAGGGAAATTTTAAGAAGCTTGGACAGTATAATTCCATATATCAGATATATATATCTATATATGTGTATATGTATAGATATATGTATATATGTGCATGTGTATATATATATAAAACTTTTAAACCCCACAATACACAATTTTAGTTTTTGCTTAGTTTATCTTTTAAAGATATATGAGGAAAAAATAGCAGCGTTCTATATTTATCCACATATTAGCATTTCTAGTGCTCTTTATTCCTTTCTCTAGAGCATTGTTTCTACTTGGTGTCATTTTTCTTCATACTGAAGGATTTCCTTCATTATTTTTTGCAGTGTGGATCTGCCACAAACCCTTCCTCTGAAACGCCAAGCCAATGATATTGAAGCTCTTTGCCTCTTTCCAAATAACTCATGCTGCAGACTGGGGAGTGACCTCAGAACAAAAGCCACAGAAACACAGATCACAATCAGCACATGTTCTTTTTTAAGTTGAAACATATCACCCAGTGTTTGCCTACAGTTATTTGTTCCAATGGTTCTTTATGTAGTTGTCTTTTGTAACTTATCCCAAGTTCATAAATTTTATCTGAGATTGATTTGTCTACCAAGAGGCACTCTGCCATTGCTGAGACTAGACCCCTTAATGAATTTTAAAATTCATTTTATAACTTTGTGCGACTTCTCTATGATAAACAAACATTAGCAATAAATATATCCACAACTTAATGGAAAACTAATGGAATCATCTATCTATATGTAGAAATACATTTTCAAGAATATTTATTAAGATATGAATATATGTCTATATGCTTTGGGTTAAGGTTCTTCTTCAACAACATAAATGACTTAATGCAGTACTTCCCAAACTTTAATTAAATGTTACTAGAATGCAAATTCTAATTCAGTAGGTTAAGGTGGGGGACTGAGATTCTGAAGTGCTTTGAAGTGTTCATGTGATGCTAACATTACTGGTTGTTGAAACACACTTTGGTAAGAACCTGCAGTACAGAGAGGCATTGCATGGATTTTGGATCTGATAGTCAGATTGACCTGAGTTTGATACCCTGGTCTGTGACTCTGTAGCTGTGCAGCTTTGGGCCAATATATTAACTATGTTTGTTTCAGTACACTCATCTGTGAAAAAGGAATAGTTACACCTACATGGAAATAACTAGTGCTACACTTATATCTAAAATGTTTGTAGGGTACTTGGAACAAAAAGCAAAGTTAAAAGATAATGACAGAAGCTCTTACTAGTTGAACAAGAAATCCTATAATGTTTTCTAGGCAATGATGTAAATGACAAAATATATTTTTGAAATTTTCTGATAACAAAACATCAAATTTTCACATAAGCAGTTATTTCTGACTTAATATTTCTTTCTTAAAATACTATTTTTTTATCAAATCCATTATCATTCTCCCTATTTTGAAAAAAATTCACTTGCCAAACTATAGAAAAACTTATGAAAAGGAGTGAATGGCTGATGAAATGCAAGTGGTATGAAATGAAGCAACGATTCAAGCCAGATTTACTCAGCTATTTAATTAATTTGCTAGAAAATGTAAGTTAAAACAAAAAAATGTGTAAAATATTTTGGAGGCATGAAATGTGCTTTCACAGTTCATATCATGTCAGACAAGTGATGATAAATTTAGAAAGCATTACTAAGATATCTGGAACACAAAATAATTGATTACAAAAATTGCCATTCTTCTTTTGCCAGACTACTTTTTGGATTTAGCCTTCCCATTTATCACTAGCTATACCTGGAATCTGAATGACAATAGAATGGAATAAAGATTAAAACAGCCCCCTGGAGACAACTATTCCTATGCTTTCTACTTCCAATAAGGGTGCTAGAACTGTATGTGAAAACCTCTTCTGACTGTATAAATTCCTTATGCAGTCTGTCATCAAATAACTGTTGTACTATTTAAATAAAGTTACTAGAGCCTCCATTTTACTACAATCTATGTTTGTTCTTGATAAAACCTTATGGCTGGAGTTTGCAGAATATTAACTGTGCTTTAGTAGCTACTAATCAGTGCCTCCCCAGGGTCCATTTTTCCTCTTCCTTCCTTACAGAATATTTTTTCTCATCAGAGCTGGGTAGGTAATCCAGCAACAGAGAGGTATAGTTCCTGTTTAGCTCAAACTAATAAATAGCTAGTAGCTGCTTTCCTTTTGACATCATTGAGCTGCTAATTATTCATATACTTATGAAGATATTCCTATCTGATATGCCATTACATACCAAAGTAAGTGTTGTGTTTATCAGTTCTGGCTACAAAAAAACCCTGGGTGGCCAAACAACAAACATTTCTCACAGTTCTCGATGGTAGAAATCCAAGATCAAGGTGCAGGAAGGTTCAGTGTCTGTGAGGGTCACTCTTCCTGGTGTGCAGAAGGCTGCCTCCGTGCTGTATGTATTCTCACATGACAGAGAGTGAGAGGGCTCTGTTCTCTTCTTTTTCCTATAAAGGCACTAGTCCCATTATGGGGCGGGAGGTGGGGACTCATCTAAATCTAATCACTTCCAAATGGTTCTGCCTCTAAATATCCTCATTTTGGGGATTAGGACCTCAACATAGGAGTTTGGTGTGAACACAAACATTCAGTTCATAGTAAATGTCCTTTATATTTACATCCATTCATCCATTCACGTTTTTTTCTGTTGCTCATATCTAAAAGTGGCATGAAAATGTTAAGGTAATCATGGGCACTACTTTATAGAAAATCAATGCCCTTCACCCAAGTTGGTAACTACTCTTGCGAACTGTGATGTTCATGTTGTTCAAATATCCCCACCTCAGATATGAATAATTAAAAATTATTTTCCTATAAAAGCTAAGTTACCTACAAAATATTTTTCATTAAATATTCTGACATACTCCTGTCAGTCTTGTAGATCAATGTCTGATTTTAAAGACATTGTAAAAATGTCTGTAAAACCACTGTAAAATATCCACCTTGAAAAAAGTCATGATATCAGTAAAATGTCTGACATGCAAGAAAGAACTAATTATACCCTAGCAAATAATTTTTTTTCATTTATTAGCTCATAAATCACAAGCTTGTGGAAGAGAGTAGATGAGTAGGGAGTCCAAAATACCAGAAGTAATTAATTCATGTTGTGCTCTAATGAATCAAAATATTTGAGTTTTAAAATTCTCCCCAAATTAATATCATATAGGCCCAATAAGTTACTTAAATTTTCATACTTTTTTCCTTTCTTCAAAGTATCTCCTGAAAAATTGGAACTTTTTGATTAATTTTCATTCAACAAACATTGAGTGAGCCACAATGAATAAGGTACTGTATTAGGTTGTGAAAGCAATTAGCAAAATCATCCATAGTTCCTGTCCGGAGGTAGCATATGTTCTAGGGGAAGAAAGAGAATAATTAATTTTTTAATTAATTTAAACTTAAAGTAAAAATTACAATTGTATTAAATGCTAAGAAATGAGTTTTACTCTTAAGAGAGCATCTAATGTGGAAAAAAATAATCTCAATAGACTTACTCCTCTTAATGTGTACCTAATATTTCCTTGTTCATTTATGCTATTGAATTTTTTAGATAGCCATAATGTTATACCAACATTTATATTAAATTATTGATCTTCCTTCTAAAAATGAAGATAATATCTAGCCATATATTGAGTTCTCATATGTATTGGCTTCTATTTCTACCTTTGTACATTTCATTCATTTATTTACGTTGTTTTCATTATTAACACCTTTTAATATTTTAATATATGATAGTATATTTATTTGAAAATATCAACTTCAGAATTAGTTTTACAAGATATCAAAGGAAAATATTGTATTTTTATGTGAATCACTATAAATTTATGTTAACTTAGGAGAGCTGAAATCTTCCCTAGGCTAAATATTTCTACCCAAGATCATGATATACCTTTTCATTTGTCTGTGTTTTCTATGAATCCTTAGGGTACCTATCGATTCACTAAGAATACAACCATTGTGTTCTTCTTGAAGTTAAAGAAAATCTAGAAACGAGAATAGTTCATATTATTTGAAAAGAAGTGACAAGAGAATCAGATACTCTGTCCATTCTGCTGCATTATTTCTGTGTCAATTACTGATTATGACATAAAGACACTTAAAAGGGAATAGCGCAACAACAAAACTCATTCAACTGGGAAAAACAAAATAAAAAAAACAAAACTATAAGAAATCTTGCCAAAAACTCATGTCATTTAAGAAATACTTCACAATCAGGTAAATTATAATGATTTTCAATGCTTAGGCAAGAAGGAAGAATAAAAGAAATACTATGTTAAAACCCATTCCTAAAGGGTAAGTCAAATCATTTTAGATTATTCATGTCTCCCTCATCAAGACCCTTTCATATCCTAAAGATAGTTATCAAAAAGTAAGGGTAAAAATACTAAGCTGAAGGATATAGAGCAAGCAAAACATTTTATGTAAAATGTAGATGCTCTTCAAAATAAATATTTCTAATAAATTATCTTTACAGGGCTCCAGTAAGATTCTGGTTCATGTTGTCCATAAACACTTCACATTATGTGGGCAGATTGGTTCCCTTTCATTCACCCAGACCTGAAAGCGAAAAGCAAAAATGATCCGAATGCTAATGGTTCATGAAACTGACCTACAGATTTTTTTTTTTATTTTAGTTTGCTCTGCTTTTAAGTTGCTGTCCTACATGTGTACAAATGTTTCTTAGAAGAGGTTTTAAGGATACGGGGGGAGTTGCTGCTTATTCAAACAATTTTAATGAAGGACTAACCTTTTACATTTAACATTTGTTCCCTTCATTTGCTTTCTGGCATCAGTTTATACTTTTTTTTTCCTCCCAAAGGACAGGGCATAATGAACATACACGAGATTATTTAAATGAATGGTTTTAATGAGTTCTTTGAATAGATCCTCTAAAAAGCAAGCATGAAATTGCTTTCCCAGTTGGGATACTTTAAAATGTTTTTAGAAAATTCGTATATGAAGCCTTAAAATTCTAACCACTTTTAAAGGAAGAATGATTGAAAGGGAGTTTTTTTATTGTAATATTGTTTATTCTCACTCATACTGCAGAAGACATTAAAAAACCCAGCAGGATTTTGGAATTATTTTAATAGATTATCATGTTTCATATTAATAAGTAGTTATTTATCAAATTTAAAGGCTGCAGCTCTTATACACTACTTTCATAAATGGAAATCCGGAACTTCATTAACTGGTGAATATTGACTAGACATGAATAAATTCACTTTGTATAGTCAACATTGTTGCTGTCCCCTGATCCTTTGAACATCTATTCAAGGTGTCATAGTCTTGAGGTTAGGCAGAATTGACCTCATCTTCTTGCCACTGTGATTATTTCAGAAGTTGGCATAGACTTCATTAGTTCTCTTCAGAATGCTGTTCAAGACTTATATTCAATATTTTTTTCACTCCCTGGGTGTGAATGAAGAAACATGTAGATTTAGAAACTTCTGGAAAGCAATATTTTCCCATGAGGAGAAAGTGACTACATGGAGCAAGGTAGAGCTGCGGGATTTGCAGGGAAGAGGGGCCAGCCTTGATAAAACTCTTCTTGACACAAACATTGGCCTCAGGCTTTTCTGTTTTGTGAAGAAGTAAGCTTATTTATTATTTAAGCTCCTTTGGAAATAAGAACATGGTATACAAGAGAGATACAAACTGCCTTTGGCAGATATTATTGTCCTATCATTTAGAACCACTTATCTAAAATCTTCAGATAGTTCAGACCCTCAAAACTCACATTTGAAAAATTAAGCCACCTTATTAGATGTAACTAAAAGTTGGATGTTTATCAGTCTTGTAAATGTTATTGTTATAGCATCATTGTGTTTTGTTTCTGTCAGTCAAGACATATTTGTACATGCTATTGTACTAGCTTCTCTTAAAAAATAGAAAAAAAAATCAAATTTTTTACCTTTAAAGGTTAACGATTTAGCATGATTTATACATACTCTTGAAAACAGAGAAGATCTAATATAGAAGAACATTGTGACAAAATGGAGCAGGTTCTGGATATTTCCTCATATGTAAAAAGACTTTGCAACAAATAAGCAGTAAGTTTCCTTCCAGCTTTAATGGCCTATGATTCTATGGCAAATGAAACATCAGGAATTTGAAGGCACAAGGTGGTTGAGAAATCTGTCACATGGAGAGCATCAGGGAATGTCGAATTCTTTAGTTCTTCATAAATCGATTTACTGTTTCTGTATTTTAAGTTTTTAAAGGACAGATTCTGTTTCTGTTCTCCATATGGGTTTTCGGAAAATACTCTGATGATATTTAAATTTTTCATGACCAGACATTATTCAGTCAGTGCCTTTTTGTATAGATAAAAGAACATCAATTCTATGTAAGAAATTTTAGAAACTTGGAATCTAAAAGATTCAGAACTGGAAAGACCTCCTCATGATGTGGGCCCTTCTATCATGCCCTCCAAGTCATCATTGAACCTCTTTGGAATTCCTTTGTTGTTGAAGAACTCATTAGCTTCTAAGAAGCTTGTTCCATCTTCATATAATTCTAATGGCTGATACCTTCTTCTATATGTTTAGCCAACATATCCTTCTAACATGTGCGACTGTAGCTAAATATATTCTTTTAAAGAAATCTGCAGTGCCCAGTCATCAGATTACCCTTATTTCTGTCAGATTTTCTTAAAACATAAACTTGTTTATATGGAAGTTTTATGGCTTATGATTGAACAAGGATTTCACCAGTATAGCCCTCTTAAGAGATTGGCTAAATGTAGAGTGGAACTATAAGATGGAGGAAAATCAAAAAAATTAAAAGTAGCAAAGGTGGGGAACTAGAATCATCACTGTCATCTTTAGAAGAATGTAAATAAAATTTCTTTCCACTCCATATTATATAGTTAGATGGGCCATGATTGAAATAGTAAAACTATTGACATTCAATGTTTTACTGATTATAGTCAATCTCCTGGTAAGTTTATGTAATGTGGTTATAGGTAGAAAATCACATGTTTATACAAGGTTATGTGGCGCATAAGACCTCTGTCCTCTTTGCATAGAATAGGTAGGTCTCGCTTTGCCATACATTTCTTTACATCAGCTTTCTGATCATGTAATGCCCAACATCCTAGAGAAAATGGTAAAAGTATTGCTCCAGTACTTCTCCAGAGGACCCAAGACAACTTTGTGCTGACAAACAGAATCAATATCTATTTACATATGGTTTAGCAATGTCATTTGTGCCTTGTGCGCTTCCATGGAGTAAGTGGCTCAATAAGATTGCTTTAAACTTATTTAATATAATTTAGAAAATTTAGCTTCCCAAGGAGCTTGAGAAGGAGGAGACTTCAAATCTCTTGAAAGCAATGGGTTTTTCCTTCACCTAGGGATAGTTTGACTTTTAACAGTGAGTCTGTCTTCTGCTAAAACTTGCTATAGGGATTCAGCAAACATTTTATTTTATTTATTTTTAGTGTTTTCTTTACTATGGTGGTAAAATGAGTTTGTTTTTTCTTCCCACTACTCTCTCTCATTATCAGGATTCTGACAACTATGAAGGGTAAGCCAATGGAGAATGACATTTTGTTACAGAACTCAAAGCAGGAAGGAAGAGATACATATGCACAGTAATACACAGACTAGATGCAGTGCTTCTCAAATATGGGGTGCCTACAAATCTTCTGAGGATGTTGTTCTAAAAGCAAAATCAGGTTCAGTAGATCTTAAATGAATCTGAAATTCCAACAGGGTTCTAAGTGATGTTGATGTTGCTTGTCCAAGCACTACATTTTGGATAGCAAGGTGCTAAGATATATGCCACTTAGACTCTATGCAAGCTGTAGTTTGACTTTTGTTTTGCAAATGATCTGATTATCTGTAATTTACCCTGCCATCAGAACACTACGAGAGCTTTTGCTTTCTTCTATTATCCATGTCATGATTCAAAGGTCCACATTTGTCTCTTTATAGCAATAGAATTAGATGGAGCAAATAAAAAACAATAGCCCTCTTAAGAGATTGGCTAAAAGTCGAGTGGAACTATAAGATGGAGGAAAATAAAAACATAGAAGTAGCAAAAGTGGGGTGGGAGAAGGAAAGGAAAGCAAAAAGGATATTTATGTATGTTTGTCAGAGGTCCCTGAGGAGCATCACAACTTTTGCTGTCTATATAAACATATAAAACAAATACGTATACTAAAACATATAAAACAAATATATATAAACATAATAAAAACATAAGACAAATATAGATATATGTAAATAATTTTAGCTCACATTTTCAAATTTAGGTATATCTGGTTGGCTATTTGTATTTATAAGTTATATGAACAGAAATTAATCATCATTAGTGATTGAGAAATTTTTCAAGTTTTCTAGATCAAATTACTAAGTGAAAAATATACTGAGAATGCAAATTAGGTTTTTTAAAAAACTGTTAATATTGACAACTATTTAGCCTGAATCAAGAATTCAGCCTAAATTTTTGTTTTTATTTTTCACTTAAAATGTAGACATTTTATGGAGGTTTATATAAAATTACAGCTATAAGAAAATATGGGATTTTATTTAAAAGCCTCAAAGTGTCATTGACTCAAGTTATTAATAGATAAACACAAGTTATTTATTTGTACTTTAAAAATAAACATGTGCTAATAAATTTTTATTTTATCTATTTTATGTAACAGTTTATAACTTTTAATTTGATAAAAAGAGACTTCTGAGTAAAAAAAAAAAAAAAAAAAATCAAATTTCGAGGCCAGGCATGGTGTCTCACATCTGTAATCCCAGCACTTTGGGAGGCCAGCAAGGTGGGAGGATGGCTTGAGCCCAGGAGTTTGAGACCAATCTGAGCAAGATAGGGAGACTTTGTCTTTACAAATAATAAAAGATTAGCCTGGCATGGTGGTGCATGCTTGTGTTCCCAGCTACTTGGGAAGCTGAGGTGGAAGGATTGCTTGAGTCCAGATGGTCAAGCCTGCAGTGAACCATGATTAAGCCATTGCACTCCAGCCTGAGCAACAGAGAGAGACCCTGTCTCAAAACAAACAAACAAACAACAAACACAAAAAAACAAACAAATTTAGAAAACTACCTCTGTATAAGAAGATAATTGAGTATCTGTTATTAAGCCTCTAAAAACGTGACTCTGTTGTATTCTCTGTCCTTCCGGGCTCATTCATGATCACCTATAAATATTTAGTACATGTGGGGCTGAATTCCACAGTCATCGAGATATTTTTGTTCTTTAAGCATTTCCTTCTAAAATGTAAGTGCATACTGAAGGAAAACGTCACGCTAGAAAGTAAGGATGGATTCAAAGGACTTGCTAAGAGTCAGGACAATAGAAATGCAGCCCTGAATAATGTTGGAAGCTGAGTTCTGGTAGAGAATAGTGACACTGGTAAGTCAGGCCAGAAGGTGTGTTAGTCATTCCTCAAATACTACTGACTCTTCATGTCCTAATCACATATTAGAACTGCCCCTTATTGTTGGGCCACATGACTAATTTGTTCACTGAATTGCAAGTTAAGTGACATGCATCACTTTTGCATTGCAGCACTTAATTAATTGCTTATATAGTAGTCTCCCTCTCGCTTTCTGCCTGTGGTGGGCAACTGATGATTTTCAAAGTGCTTATTCCTCTGACATACCATGTCTCTTAAGGACAATGATCAGTAGAACCTCTAAGCTGACCTGTAGTGAATATATAGTATGAGGACAAACAGAAAAACACATCTTTGGGTTACAAGCACAAACTGAGACTATCCTAAATGATTTAGGTAGGCAAGCTGTAGATCAGAAAGGGCAACTAGAAGAAAGAAGAGGCATACTGAGTGGGACCACGAAGGCTGCATAAGATAAACTTAAATTACTGAAAAATATTGTTCAGTTTCCAACATTTCTGAAATGTATATGGAGGCTAAATTTATATACAAATACAACTAAATTCGAGGTAACCAAAGATTCACATTGCCCAGCTGGTTTATGAAAATGGACATATGTGTATTAGGCTGGTAGTCCCAGAGCCACAGTTGGAAGGATGGTAAAAGGAGAATCAAGAGCAACTTATTCTCAACTGACTTGTCAATGCATTTCGGTAGATAAGCAAGTTTCACTCCTTGTCCAAAGTCATTTAGAGCCTCCTATTTGTGGTAATGAAACTAAAAATATTTTAAGGTGACAGTATTAATATCAGATATTCATATTTAAGCTTACAGCACCGACATTTCTTAAAAAAAAATAGAGCTAGATGACCCTAATCTTACGACAAACAGATTTTCAACCTGTTACCTTTTACTGATTGTAACATCCTCCTGCATTATGAGAAAACACAATTTGCCTATACATTAAAGCAATGACAATATGATTAATACAATTAAATATTTGAAAGTATTATCAATGTAATTTTAAATGATGTCAATCTGAACCAGCTGCTGGAATGAAAATTCAAGTCCCAATTAATTTTATCCATATACTCATAATCAGTGTATCTACAGAATCAAATTACAATGTCCAATTCAATGACTATTCCTACCCTAACCTACTTATTGTCCTCAGAATCATTTTTTACTTTCCCTCTTTTATTTCCCACATTCACTTCATCCTCAAGTCCTTTAAGATCTACTTTAACAACATATCCTGTCTCCGACCACCTTTTTCTGCTCTTCTTCCTTTAACTTTACACCATGTCTTCACCTGGACAGTTTTAATTACCTCTGAACACTGTCTGATGCTTCTATTTTCCCAAGGTAGCCAGAATCATCACAAACTTCCTCTACTTAAAAGCCCTCAATGGCTTTCCATCGATTTAAAAATAATTAACAAATTCTTACCGTAAATTTCAAGATGTTACATGTTGTCACTCCTGCTTACCTCTCTGACTTCATTCCCATGCTATGAATGCTCTTCTTTGCTCTGCTTCACCTATGCTGGCCTTCTTTCTGTGAGGTTCCTGAATCCATCTCTCGTATGCCTTGGTGTCTTTGCCATAACTTATCCCTCTCACCCCTGTATGTGGATTTCTCTTACCTAAAATCTGTACATTGGTGACATTGGAACCTCTGCTCAAATATCTTTTCTTAGATATAACATGACTGACCATTCCTTATGAAAGAGTCTCTCCTCCACATTTTTATTCTTCATTTACCCTTTCATTTATTGCCTTCATTAACACTTGTTGCTGAAATTACCCTAGTTATTTACTTGTTTTAGTCCACCTTTCTCTGAACATGTAACTCTATGAGAATGGTCGACTTGTCATCTCTGTATCTCCAGCAGCTAGAATGAATGAATGAATGAATGAATGAATGAATGAATGAATGAATAAACGAGAGGATGAATAAAAGGGTTGCTAAATAAAATATAAATAGTCATATATGTATCCACTGCTATTTTGGAGCTATATTGCTAATAAATTACTCAACAAATTTTATTGATGATTTTTGTTTTTTTACATTTCTATTTTTTAGAATTTATAAATTGTTTTAATAATTTTTAATTGACAAAGTTGTACATATTCATGAGATGCATTACAATATTTCAATATATATAATGAATAGTGATCAGATCAAGGTAATTAGTATATTTGTAATCTCAGACATTTATCATTTTTTGTTTTGGGAACATTCAATATCCTCCTCCTAGCTATTTGAAACTATATATTATTGTTAACTATAGTCATCCTACAGTGCTACAGAACACTAAAACTTATTCCTTCTATCTTACAATGGTTGGCATTTTATTAGGGCACTAAAATGTAAGAAAAAAACTGGCTTAAATCTGTTCTGGTACAGAAATTTGGGGGCAGAGGATATTGTAATTTACAACCTTTTCTAGAAAGTAACTAATATTCCTGATAAAATGTTTGAGCAATTTTTAATGGAATTTAATGAGATTAAGAACCTCTATTTGGAAAATCAGAATTACCCTCCTGCCCTTACTGACATTGGATTATCTCCATGATAAATTAATAAACTTCAACAAGACATTATGTTGTTGTATCATTTATTTATCTATTCCAAAAACTTTTTGAGTTGCTTTTTCCTACTTTTTCTTTTTTGCTTATGAAGCAAGTCTGAAATAAATGTGAATATATGCTTGTAATAAATTGCTTTAATAATTTGCTGTTATAGATGTATGAGGCATTTTTTCTGCCTCTCCAATAATTTAGAGTCCCTATAAACAAATCAATCTTGATGTAAATTTGTCTTTAGTGTATCCGATGACAATACAATATTACCTTCCTGTAAGCTGCTGTATGGGCCACTGTATCATATGCACGGTGTTTGTGGTTTTGCTTATACAGTTTCTTAGACTTAGATGGAGTTTTTATCTCTTGCATACTCAGAACATTAGTCTTACAGGCATAGCTCAAGATCTGACTATTCCAAAGAAACAGTTGATTATCAGCAAAGACTGTTTAGATGACCTTTGGATATGTGTGGATATTTTTACTTTTTAAGCTGTTACAAGATTGTGGGTGGCCAGGTGCCCAGGATTCTAAACATAGTATTATGTTGCCCATGATGCTATTAATAATATGATCTTCATTGAGAAATGGATCAACAAAATATCTCTTCCTCCCTTAAACTTCTATGGCCACTCATTGTCTCTTTTTCACCTTCCGATCTTCATTCAGGTACATAATACAATTCTTCTATTTTACTGAATTTTCCTTAATTCCCAGAGGTATGCTTAATTCATCCTTAGCTTCTTTACAAGACAAATATTCAATATTTTTAAAGTAGATTATTATATGGATTTTAATGTGTTCCATAACCACATTTACATTTGTTAACAAATCCAAAAAAAAAAAGTAAAGTTGAAAGTATATATTTTACACATCTCAGGTAAATTAGAATTCCACTCCATGCGAGGAAAGTAAAAAATATATTTTTAAATTGATAGGGATTAAAAATCTGGTCAATCTATAGACAGAGAAATTTCTAGGCAGACACACTGTCCTTTTTCAGCCCTGTATTTTTTAGACAGTAAATTCTCATATATATTCCTGACAAAATAAGGCAAAGGGAAACATATTTGATCAAGATTATTGTTATAACTATTGTCACACATAGCACTTTCCATTTCATTTCCTTATATTGCAAATAGAATACAAAAGTAAACAAATATATTAGCTGTTTGAAGGCTAATTCAGCTGTCAGATTTGAAGTTATTCTTTTTTTACTTTTTTAAAAGTAACTTATAATACAAATTCAGCATTAAGAACAATTTAAAGCAACCTCATGGCCCTGAAATTTACTGAACATCAATTCTGAAATCTCCAAGAAATGTTCTGAGGCTTCAATTTGATGACATTCTGATGAATTTAGATGAGGCATGATTAAATACTCTCTGTCATAGCTCCTTTTGATGCTGGACAGGTCACTTTATGTCCAAGGCAAGAAAAAAGCTCTAAAAGACAATACAAGATGATTCAATCATCCTTGTTAATGGCTGTGCTCTCTTCACCCAGAAGTGAGGGTTAACTCTGCTCCCTGCAAAAAATTCTCCTAGCTGCAAGTTTGGCAGCAAATCTGTGGTATACAGCCCAGAGCCCAGAGAGGGGGGCTGTGCAGTGGCAATTTACATTAACAATACTCTTCATATTCATGTTATGCTAATTAAGCAAGTACAGCAATCTGATGCAATGATGATACTTAAACTGAGCTCTCTAATGGCAATAACGTGCCTCAAAGGGCACAAGCCAGTGTCCTGCCAATGAGTTTAATACACGCCTGGACAAGTAAAAGGTCAGGATGGTTACAATGTGCCAATAAGTGCTTCAAAGTAGGAGGCTTGGAATAAGCCCAATTCTAGTCTCTTTAATAAAGTCCTTATAAAAAGCTCCTGAGCTGACTTTCATTATCAAGTATTTTGCAAATATTCATTATGCTCATGTTTACTTCCATTGAGTAAATGATATTGATCCAAAATTTCTGGCTTATAGCTGTGAACAACCTACCAAAGTATGCTATGATCCCATACTAAGTTTACCCCTTATAATACACATTGTTTTAAAATCGGGGATAATTTAGATAATTGAAGTGAACTCCTGAAAAGTTTGTCCTTTCAACAGTGGCGTAGGCCGGGCGCGGTGGCTCACGCCTGTAATCCCAGCACTTTGGGAGGCCGAGGCGGGCGGATCACGAGGTCAGGAGATCGAGACCATCCTGGCTAACACGGTGAAACCCCGTCTCTACTAAAAATACAAAAAATTAGCCGGGCGTGTTGGCGGGCGCCTGTAGTCCCAGCTACTTGGGAGGCTGAGGCAGGAGAGTGGCGTGAACCCGGGAGGCGGAGCTTGCAGTGAGCCGAGATCACGCCACTGAACTCTGGCCTGGGTGAAAGAGCAAGACTCCGTCTCAAAAAAAAAAAAAAAAAAAAAAAATAGAGTGGTGTAGAGATGAAAACCTAAGGCAGCTCATTCCTTTCCAAGAGTCTTTGCATTTATGAAAACATTCAGTAATATGATCACCAAAGCAGAGGGCTGCAAAAAAGAGATTAAACTTCATCTTGGTGGGAGACTCATTTCTTATTTTTGAAGCAGTCACATGCCCTTTTTATAAGTATAACTGTTCTAACAAATATTTGACCTTTTCTCTCTTCTCTCTGTCTCTTTTAATTGTTCTGCTACTTACACTTTGGGCTTTCAGCAGGAAGGATATTGTTATTGGCATTTTGTTTTCCACTTATTTTTTTATTTTCCTTCATCATTCAACTAACATATCCCCTCTCCACCAAGTTTTCAATCCTCCAAGGTTGTGATATTCTTAGTTAAAAAGCAACCTCACTTTTAGCCCAGTGTGTTCACAATGAATATATATTCTGCAGAACAAAATGGAGTTTATTGTTAATAACATCATTTTTTAAATAGTAAGTTTAGCTACAGTTAAATATTCTCAAATTACAGCCCATGCGACAAGAAACTGGCAGGGTAAAAATAGATGAAGTGCTATTATAATTGTGATTTAACATTATTTTTAATTTACTCAATTATGCTTTCCTATTTTCCAAAATCTCAGCCACCATTCATCTCCATTTCCTTAAACTGATTGTGTTGATCAGTTCCACTAGGTCAGCTTTGTGTTTAATAGACCTTGTTTGGAATCACAAAGACAGTCACTGTGATTGTATCCTCTCAAATAGAAGATGTTTAACCTCCGAAACTCGTTTTCTTCAGTGCAATAATTTGTGGTCAAACTCTCAAAAGTACAATGAGGGTATTAAAGTCTAACTCCAAAGAATGAACAAGAGCAAAATAAGCCCTGCTATGCTGAGATTTCAGAGTGGTCAGAAGAATTTCTATATTCAAAAGAATATGTAATCATCATAAAGGTAGCCTTTAATAAAGTCTGCCAGGATTCCTTCATAATGGTTGCCTATATAGTTTCCTTTGCTTTTTGGTTTCCCATCCAGAATGAAGGAAACATTTCATAGCTTTTCCTTCCCCCTGAATTTCTAACACCAGACACATACTGTAAGTACACAGCTTCTGAGAAGCAATTAGAGTTAATGGGATTAAAAATCTAATCACACAACTGCTCTTGGCTTGTATCTGCAGAACTGCATAGTAAAGCCTCGCATTCCAAATGCACAAAAATGAGTTATTGCACTTGTCCATGGAAGGTCTCTGTAGCCCTTATTTTATCTGGCTTTCTCCAGGGGCAGCTTTTCAGGGTTTGATCAGAGAAAATGGCTGAGATTTATTTCTTACAACAGGGACATTTGCGCTTTCTTGCTTTTAAATTGCTTTTGATATATGTTAAAGACGACAGCAAGAAAAGAAACAGGGGTGCAACCAGGACAAGAATACATTAAAAAATACATTCTCTCGAGTACACAGTGATGGCAATCACCACAGAGATGCTCTGCTTTCTTCCAGGAATGTTCCTACTTCAAGCAGTTGAGAGAAACAGAGATGCTTCAGGCAAAGCATTATGGGATGTGGAGTAGTCACTGGGAAAGGCAGAGGGGTCTGTGCTAGAGTTTTCCTGGCCTTCTGTGATGAAGAAGAGGTTGGAATAGACGTTCTCGAAAATCCCCTTTGCCATTGAAATTCCATGAATACATAATGCTGAATGAAAGGCTGATGATTTATTTATGATGTAGATTATTCAAATTGTAAGATACTAGGACAAGATTTTTATTGCAGGAAAAAGACATGGCAAGAAACAACTCACCACAGTAAGAAGACTTACTCTTGCTGTTCTTTAGCCCAGTAAAATAAAAATTAATAATAATAACAAGAAGCACAACATTTACTGAGTTATTTCAACTCCCTGGCATCTTTTTAAGAATTTTCTGTGTATTATCCTCACAACCCTATTTTTTTTTTTTTTTTTTTTTTTTTTTTTTTTTTTTTTTTTTTTTTTTTTTTATTTTATTTTATTTTATTTATTTTATTTGCACAGAGAGAAACTAAAGCACAAAATAATTTTGCAATTCATCCAGCTTCACACACTGAAGTGCCAAGACCAAGATTGGAATGTGGGTACTAGGGCTCCAAACCCCAGCTATATTTACAAGCAAGAATACTTACTGAAGATCATCAGTCCATGTTGTTCACATGAGGAAAACTCTCAAATGCCCTAAATGCCCTTCACAAACATTTAAAAGTCTATAAGCAAAGAAAAATAAAAGCTGCCCTCAGCTTCTCTCTCTATGAGATTTACTTGCTCTCCCTCTGCAATTGAGTCATCTGAAACATTGCTGCATAAATATCTAATTTACACTATTTTCCAAGCATTTTAATTGCCATCCCCCACAACCATTGGGCATGCGCCTAGCCCCTCACCCACAGTCAATGGGTCTTGTTTGTCAGTGCATTCCTGGGAAATGTTCAAGCAAAAAGCTAAAATTCAGCATCATCTTAATTTAAGAAAATCATAGTTAGCAAAGTCTCTCACATTTCAAGGGCAAATATAAACCACTCTTAGATTCCAAGATCGCCAATCATGTTGGATTCTCAAGCTTTTTCCTCTTCATTAGTTTGCAATTATACTCAACTACCATCAACACTCAGGAAGTAGCTAGCAATCACACTGAGAGAAGGATGTAAGATACCACAGGAAGTTCCTAACGAAGTTTCAAAAGGAAATCGACTGTATACAATGCAGAATATTTTTACAGTGCAGTCATGTCTTATACAGAGTTAGGTTATAAAGTCAATGATTAATGTGAAAATCAAGGACATAAAAATTACGCCTGAAGTGACCCTAAATCACTCACATGGGTCTATCTGCGTGGTTTGTTTTAAACAAATCTCTCCTGATAGGGTGTATATGCTTAATGCTTCCTCTTTGTGGGAATAGGCCACAATTTCTTCTGCTGAGCATAGGATGCCACACTTTGCTTGCATTTAGGGAGTACAATTGCTTTAAAAAGTTCCATTTACCCATTCCTGGACAACTGCATAGGACTAAATTTATGTGTAAAAAATGTCTATTTGATGTAGCATCCAATACATTCATAAAAAATAGAGACAATTATTAGTATTAAGCCCTTATGTTAGTCCATTTATTAAATCACAAATGTAAATAATTTTTATTTCCCTCGGAAAAAATAGTACAAAATGAAACTATCCAAGTTCTCCTAAATAAAAAATAAATAAAACTGGAATAAAATAATTATTTTAAATCTTAAATGCTAATGCCTGAAGAAAATTATTTTAATCAAAAAAGTAAAAAAAGTTAGATATAAATCTTGGAGAGTGGCATTTCCTACATTTTTCCCTTGTACAATTTAATTTTAGTAAAGAATGATTCTTCTTCCAATTGACCGTTTTAAGATCATAAAACATTAATATCCTTTGACTAGTGACTAAGAACAATCTCCAGATAAAGAGAAAAATCAACAACAAATGAGGCACAACATGGAAACAAAATGAAAATGAATTCTATCAATAACAACTACCTTTGATGTAATATTATACAGTATTCCAGGACAATGGTTTTAAAGAGGGCGTAACATTATATAAAATGCTTATGATATAATAAAGCAAAATTTCAAAGTAATTAATGTGGTATGTATGGTTAGTTATTCAATATCCATTCTAACCTTCCTTTTCTTAACATAACTTCAAACTGATTCAAAATTAAACATTTGCTAGACTGCTGTGAAGCTAGGGTTGGTCTTGTGACACATTTCCCTCATTGAGATATAAATGAAAGCCAATGGGAGGATCTTCCAGTGAAGCACTTTTTAAAGGGACAGAATCTTTGGGTGTTTATTCTGCCCTTTGCCTTTCGCCTTCTTCCTGCCTAATACTAGTCTCTCAAGGACCAGCCATCTTGAAACCATGAGAGGATGTATGAGAATCAGAGCTCCGTGGTTAAGATGATTAACTGAAATGAAGGCTATGGGACCTGACAACTAGCAACCCTGGACTTTTTTTATGTGAAGAAAAATAAACAAGTAATTATTTAAACCACTATCTTTCTCAGGATCTGTTGGGTTTGAATGCAATCTACAACCAATATAAGAATTTACATGGAACAATGACCACAAAATACTCACATGCATATGCACTCACATGCACACACAGACAATACAGGTAGTCCTTGCTTTGAACAGTCTCATTATGAACAGATTTTAATTACCACAACTTAGTTAAATGACACCAGCTCTCCTAAGATACAGTTTAAATTTTAGTTAACAAAGGATATTAGCAATGAGTTATCTCATTAAGTGAAAACTTCACTGCTAGCTATTCAGTCCACAAATCACTACACACAAAAAAAATGCTCAGCATAATCAATGACCAATCACATCACTTATTTCAAAATCTGTCAGTGATTGATTGACGCACGCTTGTTATTCCTTTCACACACAAACAGCAAAGCATACAGTTGTGTCACTTTCTCTCTCCCAGAGATAAACCCCTATGACATTTTTCAGAAGATCATGGAAAAAGAGAATTGACCAAGAAAGATGAAAAGAGATACTGAAATAAATGGAAAGAGATAATGCTGGCAGTAAAATTTCAGTCAAACCTAATGATATTACTGAAAAAATAGCTGAGCATGAGAATATTGACACTGCAGCCATTTGAGAGACTCCAGATATGTAGCCAGTGAAACTTAGTGAAGACAAATTTATTGGCATAAGAGAGGAAAGTGATTGTGATGAGAAGGATGAAGATGTTCCAAAGAACTGATGCTAGCCAAAAAGAAAAAAAAAAAAAGCAAACTAAACAGAAAAACCCACTTCACATTAAATGAATGCTCAGAGGTATTTCAAAATATTCAAAGCACAAAGTATGAAATTCTTGAAGCTGATTCAAGCTTAGAAAGGAGAACGACATTTTACGAGGGTATAGAAAAGATGATTACTCTATTTCATAAGTTGTATATAGATTTTAGAAAGGCAACTATTCAAACTACGCTTGATAATTTTTAAATATATAAGTTTAGTGAGATATATTTTATATATCATATAATGCACTTATTTCAAGTGTATGGGTCAATGCTTTTTGTAGTAAATTATCAAGTTGTACAATCATTGCCATTTGGAGTTTTAAGAACATTTCCCTCACCCCCCTCAATCTTTCATGTTTATTTACTGTTAATCCTCTTGCCCCTCATACTCACAACCTCTACCCTAAACAACTAACAGTCTTCTTTCTGTCTCTATAGATCTGCCTTTTCTGGACATTTTATATAAATGGAATTATACAATATGCGGTCTCTTGTGTTTGCCTTTTTTCTTTGTTTTTTTTGTTTTTGTTTTTTTTTTTGAGTCGAAGTCTCGCTCTGTCGCCCAGGCTGGAGTTCAGTGGCGTGATCTTGGCTCACTGCAAGCTCCGCCTCCCGGGTTCATGCCATTCTCCTGCCTCAGCCTCCCAAGTAGCTGGGACTACAGGCGCCCACCACCACACCCAGCTAATTTTTTTGTAATTTTATTAGAGACGGGGTTTCACTGTGTTAGCCAGGATGGTCTCGATCTCCTGACCTCGTGATCCGCCCGTCTTGGCCTCCCAAAGTGCTGGGATTACAGGCGTGAGCCATCGCGCCCGGCCGTGTTTGCCTTTTTTCACTTAGCATAATGGTTTTGAGGTTCATTCACATCATAGCACGAGTCAGTAATTTATTCTTTCTTATGGCTGAATAGTTCTCCGTTGAATAGACATACTGCATTTTGTCTATCCATTTTCTAATTCATAGATGTTTAATTTGTTTCTCATTTTTGACTCTTATGAAAAATGCTATGAATAATATTTCCATATTTTGATATGTTTTACAAAGAAACACTTTAATTATTTTATTTTATAAGTTCCGGGGTACATGTACAGGATGTGTAGGTTTGTTACACAGGTAAATGTGTGCCATGATGGTTTGCTGCACCTATCAACCCATCACCTAGGTATTAAGCCCAGCATGCATTAACTCTCTTTCCTAATGCTCTCCCCTCCCCACCCTCCTGCAACAGGCCCCAGTGTGTGTTGTTCCCCTCCCTGTGTCCATGTGTTCTCATTGTTCAACTCCCACTTGTAAGTGAGAACATGCAGTGTTTAGGTTTCTGTTCCTCCATTAGTTTGCCGTAGATAATGGCTTCCAGCTTCATGTCCCTGCAAAGGACATGATTTTGTTTCTTTTCATGACTGCGTAGTATTCTATGGTGTATATGTACTACATTTTCTTTATCCAGTCTATCACTGATGGGCATTTGGGTTAATTCTATGTCTTTGCTACTGTGAATAATGCTGCAGTGAATATATGCATGCATGTGTCTTTATAACAGAATGATTTATGTTCCTTTGGGTATATACCCAGTAGTGGGATTGCTGGGTCCAACGGTATTTCTGGTTCTCAATCTTTGAGGAATCACCATGCTGTCTTCCACAATGGTTGAACTAATTTACATTCCCACCAACAGTGTAAAAGCGTTCCTATTGCTCCACAACCTCGCCAGCATCTGTTGTTTCTTGACGTTTTAATAATTCCCATTCTGACTGGAGTGAGATGGCATCTCATTGTGGTTTTGGTTTGCATTTCTTTAATGATTGAAATAATTTAATTCTTAACATTTCTAATGATTTAAATTAGTTTACTAAATACATGTTTTATTATTTTTAAATTTCCACATGCATTTATAGTTGATAGTAGGAGTTCTTAATATTTTGACAAAAATTGTAAAAGTCATGGAACATTCATAAATTTTCCATTGATTATTAAGATTGCTTTGTATGGTTTAGCTTACATGGTCATTTTTGTGGTCCCTCACTACTTAGTGCCCATTCACACACACACAACCCAGTAGGGTTATACAAAAATATATCAGTTCCCTAGAGTGATGGGTTTAATACCTTATTACTTTTATAATTAAAAAATAAAATGTAACAATAAAATGTGGGGAAAATTCCTATGATTTCTTTACATCTCAACTTAGAAAAATAATTCATAATACTTTTATACATAGCATGATTAAAATCATGTTTTTTCTTTTAAAAATGAAGACTGTATAAGGGAGGCAGAGACTGGCTATGCAAGAATTAGAACAGAGGAAGGAAGGAAAGAAGGAAGGAAGACAGATGTTAGAGAGACTATAATAATATCATAAGAATGTCTACAGTAGAATAAAGCTGTTGTGGAAAAATGGTATTTTAAGGAAGTGATGGTGCACCAGAGGTAGTAGCTCATCCTCAGAGCCTATATTGGTTTCATAACTGATGGAACATTCTACTTCCTATTCAAAGACAAGTCCAGACTAATCCAGAGCATGGCCGTTTTGATCTGTTGTTGCTACTTCATTTAATCAAATCAAAAAATTCAGACTTCTAGATTCATACTGAAATGGAATTGAACTATTTCTCTCGAAGACACATGTATTAGTCTGTTCTCGTGCTGCTTATGAAGACA
Source organism: Hylobates moloch (assembly GCF_009828535.3). Taxonomy (NCBI): domain Eukaryota; kingdom Metazoa; phylum Chordata; class Mammalia; order Primates; family Hylobatidae; genus Hylobates; species Hylobates moloch. The sequence goes on from NW_026652276.1 coordinate 75,651,202, forward strand.
TACCCGACACTCATGGTGGAAGGCAGAGGAGGAGCAAAGGGATGACTTACATGGCAGCAGGCAAGGGTGTGTGCAGGGGAACTTCCTTTTATAAAAACACCAGATCTTGTGAGACTTATCACTACAAGGAGAACAGCATGAAAAAGACCCAACCCCATGATTCAATTACGTTTCACCAGGTCCCTCCTACTACATGAGGGAATTATGGGAGCTACAATTCAAGAGGAGATTTGGGTGGGGAAACAGCCAAACCATATCAACACAATAGTGGCATCTTGGGCTCTACAAGAGACAGTTACAATGTACACTGCACATTTGCACTTTGGAGAGCATGCAACATATGTCACATTTGCATGATAGGGGAACATTACCAGGTATGCTAGGGACACCATAACTAGCCCCAGAACCAGTAGGCTATTTTAAGAAACAAAAAAGTTAGTTCCTTGAAAATCATGTTTAGTTTCTTGACATATCTCTCTCTGCAATAATAATTTTGCATATGAAATGCCTAAGCAATTTTTAAATTGAATTTGGTATTGTCCACATCTGCACCATATAATTGAGAGAGTCATGATGAAACAGAAGCTTTCTTCATCATTTGTTTTCCATCAATCTACACTGGCCATGAAGATAGTTGAGAATATAAAATTACAGTCCTTCTTTATTTCATTTGTTGAAACACTGCTATTGTGTAAAATTCAAGCTTTATTGAAATGAGCCTTTTAGAATCAATGAAGTCTGAAAAAAAAACAGAGTAAAGATGAGCAGAAATTGTTCTTTCCCATTTTTAAATAAGTTGAACCAATGAAAGTTGTTATAGTAAGAAACTAAACCTTTGGAAGACTAATTATTATTTCAGGATTCATGTGGGATTATTAATATTAATTGCCACAGATAATTAGAATTCATGTCGATAAAAACCTACTCTCTGGATGTAGAGAGGTGTGAAATTTGTATAATTCTAGACATGTTTGTCCTAATTGCAAAATTCCCAGAAGAATGGATTTTCTCATGTCTCTGCAGGGCGTTTCTTAAATTTATTACCTTATGAAGTTAAATACTGGCATATAAAGACCTCAGCAGTTCAGACATTACCTAAATTAAAATGTGATATGATTTGAATTTTGTTCATTTTAAATTCAGTGAACATTTACGGTTTAAAAGACATTTGGTAAAGAATTTAATAGTATAAAAAGATTAGGGATTGCAAGAAGCTCAGCTCATCCACCAGAGGAATGTAGCTGGGTGAGTGACCCTGGGTGACACACATGCCAGCAAACCTTAAAATCATGAAAAGTGACAAATCATTGTATGAAGCCATAAAATTTGGGGTGGGTTGTTACACAGTAGCAGAAAACTGATAAGCGTGCTTATACATTTGAAGCTTCCTTTATTGACTCATTTAATTCACACACTTCAATGGGACAGGTAATGGTATTATCCTCCTGTTATAGATGAAGCAACTGAAGCACACAGGGGCTAAATGGCATATGCAAAGCCACACCGCTGAGTGGTAGAGCATAAAAGCTCAAAGCACGATTACATCCTGCCTTTCATAGGAGACACAGAGGCTCAGGGAAGTCAAGTAGCAGGCAATAGGATAGTATCTCAAGTCTGTGCTCTCCAAAGCATGTGCTCGTTAGGAGCATGAAAAGTGTTTCAGTGTATTTGAAGCTTAGAATTCATGGGTAAAGATTGCAGAAGATGAGAGTAGAAAGCTAGGTTGGGGCTAGTTTGTCAAATGTGCATATGACATACTTTGACCTCTGGTCCAGTGATTTCTGAACCTTGGTCTGTAATGAAATTTTGACCAGTTTTGACCGTGACAAAAGAAAACCAAAAAAATATATTCAATGCATGACACATACAGATTGACAACATTTTTTTTCTAACTTGGAAGGAATCTATTTTCATTTACAAGAATGTTCTAATTTTTTTTTTTTACTCTGTTGCCCAGCTTGCTGTGCAGTAGTGCAATCTCAGCTCACTGCAACCTCCGCCTTAAAAGTGCTTAAAAGTGTGTGGAACCTCGTCTCCCCTGTCCCAACTCTCTCTCTCCCTTTATCTCTCTGTTTCTCCTGCTCTTGCCATGTGACATGCTTGTTCTCTCTTTGCCTTCCACCATGATTGGAAGCTTCCTAAGCCTCCCCAGATGCTTCCTGTACAGCCTGCAGAACCATGAGCCAACTCAACTTCTTTTCTTATAAATTACCCAGTCAAGTTATTTATTTATAGCAGTGCAAGAATGGCCTAACATACAAGCTTAACTAATTATGACATTACGAATGCTTAAATGTTTGGATATTTATGTTTAAAACTGTGCAGTAATAATAACTTGCAATTCTTGGTTACTTTCCATTCTCCACTCCTTCGTTTTTATATCCCTGTTTGTTTATGCCTCTTTAGAGACTGTTGGGACCAAAATGCTTAGATATTTTGTCTCCTTTATTTGGTCCCAAATACTCTCCATGTTTGGCCTCTTCCTTAGCATCCCTCGTTATAGGAAGGGTGATACTGAGTGTCTATTCTGTGCTGTGAATGTATATAATAACTGCTTATTTAATGATCGAATGATTGAACAACTTCTTAATGAGGGAACTTTGTACCATCTATATATTTGAATAATCAGTGACATCCCTGGCCTTGAAAATGATTGGACTGGCTTCACCATAACAAGAAGAAGAAATCATATTATTGCCCAAAAAAGTGCCTTAGAAAATCATTCTAAACTGAACAAACAAAAACAATGAGAGAAACAAGCTCTCATTTTAGCTCTCAGTTTTAATTTATGAAATTCAGTGAAGGGCAGTAATTTAGAGAAATTGCTTGTAGTGTAAAACATGCCTTTTCCATCTTCAAATCAGTTGAAAAAATATTTTAATACAATTTAGATTTTATTCTACAATAGCTCCCTATAATTATGCTTCCACTAATTAAGGCTTTTATAGTTTGGGTTTAATTCTGCCTTCCAACCTATTTTCTATCAATTTTTTTTTTATCTGTGAGCTGCCAAAAGTAACAACTCTACTCTAATTTTTCCTCGTATAAAAGTCAGTAACTACTCCCAAGACCTCACCACAATTAAATACACGAACGGAAAGGCAGATATAATAATGGGAAGCAAATTAGTTTTTGCCTCAGTGACAACAAGTACTTGAGATTCTATGAAGATTCTTCAAATAGCAAAACAACCAGGGAGGGCACTTCAGTTGCTGCATAAACAAATACTACACTCAGATATTCTAATCAAGAACATTGCCCAATGCTACCTTTAGCATTTGCTTTGCATTTTAATTTAAATTATTCAGTGTAGAGTAATATCTTAGAATTTTAAGGGACTGCTAGCCATCACATTTATAAAACTATCTGTATGTAATTAACTACACTAGTACTATTTGTACTGATGACATATCCTTTTATATCCAAATGTTCAGTCTGTTGTCTGTTGTTCAGTTTCTGCTCATTAAAAGATAGCATTTTAGAAAAGGTGGGTAAAATTTTAAAAAGGGAAAAAAAGAATATATTTGAGAATGAGTTATCTTGACTTTTAAATCACACATTTCAGGTGAAGTAATTTTATAGTTTTAAGGTCAATAAAAATCTATAGAAATATCATAGCTATAAATACAATGTATGACACATTTTATATTAAGTTCAAGGAACTTTATGTTAATGCATTGGTTCTGGAAGCAATCTTATACAATCCTTGACTGATGATCTGGTCCTAGAATCATGAATATGCTCATCCAATTTGTAGTAATATTAAATTAATCACTGTTGCTGATAGATTGTCTGACATGAACACAACTGCATATAAATTTGACCGACTGGAAACATGGTTCATAAAAGTAGCATTGAGCAAGGTGCTATTCACATGGAGAAATAAAACCAAGGCAATGAATGTACATCTAGAAACAAGTGAGGAAGAAAAGGCAAAACCCCTCAAGGTGAAAATTGCTGTAGCCCTACCTTGTAGCTGCAACAAAAAGGACCAAAATGAAGTCAACCTCGAATTACCAACCTTGACTGGTTATTTGCCATGTGCAAGGCTCCATTAACTACTATAACACTTCATAAGGTAAACTCCATCATTATTGTTGCATTTTAAGAATTAGGAAATCAAAGCACAGAGAGCTAAGTAAGTTGTTTAAGGACCTAGAACTAATGGGGGAAAGAGGTCTTATTTGAACCAAAGCAGTTTGCTCCAGGGCCAATACTCTTGAATCACTATACTGTGTAAAATAATAATTTATTTCAAAATTGGAAATATGCAAAATGATAATTCTTGATTTATCAATATGATGCTGGACCAGTTGCTCATGAACCCATTTGACTCTCATTTGACTCTTTTGGAGTACATAATTCTGTTTTATTTTTTGGAGTACATAATTCTGTGTTTTATATGCCTGTACTGTTACAGGTTAACACTTAGAGAGAAAAAAAACACCCTGATGAGATGTGATTTGTGGGGTGGAGTACTGGTAGGAAAAATAATTTCAAAAGCTATTATTGTATTCTCTAGTAGGAAAATAACTAGTTTTATATATAATTTAGCAGTCTTATTTTGGTATTTCTTTTCTGACCAACAGTACAAAACTGTGTTTTTCAAATGTTCTTGGAACCAGCTCTCTTGTCTTTCTGTTGGTTCCCTAATTAATTCAATGAATCTTTGGCATGTGGCCACTAACATTTTTATGATTTTAAAGGCTTTTTGCAACTTTCTATTGGAAGATTAGAATATGGAAAGCTGGAAATACAGAGGCATCATGATGTGGTAGTAAAGTTGTACAGATATTAGAGTTAGACAAAACTTAGAGCAAATACAGACACAGGCAACTGCTTAACCCCTCTGAACCTTAGTACCATTATCTGTGAAATGAGGGTAATAATTCTTAGCCCACAAAGATTATTGAAATGATTATAAAATACAAAATTTCTGAGGTACATGAAGTAGGTTTGACATATCTTCTCCAAGGGTCTTTGTTTCTTCTCATTTTTTCAACCTAAGATGGTCAGATAACTGTATAACATCCTGCTACCACAAAATAGACTTTTTAAAATAGATTTTTTTTAGAGAGAAGTTTTAGGTTAAAAGACAAATTGAAAGGAAGAGATTTCCCATAATGTCCTGCCTCCACCATACACAGCCCTGCTCATTATCAACATCCCACCCCAGAGGGGATACACTTGTTATAATTGATGAACCCACATTAACATATCATAATCACACAAAGTCCATGGTTTACAACAGGGTTCACTCAATGTTGTACATTCTATTGGATCAGACATGTGTATAATGATATGAATCCACTGTTATACTACCATACCAAGTATATTTTACTGCCCCTAAAAACCTAAAAATTCCCTGTACTACTTCTATTCAACCTCTTCTCACCCAGCTCCCAGAAACCGCTGATCTCTTTACTATCTCCATAATTTTGCTCTTTCCAGAATCTCACACAGTTGAAATCAGACTGGCTTCTTTCACTTAATGATATGTCTTTCATAGTTTGATAGCCCATTTCTTTTTTAGTGCTGAGTAATATTCCATCATCTAGATGTACCAGTTTATCCATTCACTTACTGAAGTTACATATTTACTGCTTCCAAGTTTTGGCAAATATGAATAAAGTTTTTATAAACATCTCTGTCCAGATTGCTGTGTGGACATAAGCTTTCAGCGTCTTTGGGTAAATAGCAAGGAGCCCAAGTGCTGGATCGTATGCTAAGATTATGTTTAGTTTTGTAAGAAACCATCAAACTGCCTTCCAAAGTGGTTGTTCCATTTTACGTTCCCACCAGCAACAAATGAAAGGTCCTATTTCTCACAGTAAAATTTTGAACACCACACTAAAATGTGTGTGTGGCAAGGGGCAGATTTGCAAAAGCTAAAAATAACAAAATGAACACAAATGTCAAAACTAAATAATATGGGAAAATATTAAAAGAAAAATGTCTTTTTATTTCTTTCTGAAAATAAGATTCTGCTTTCAGGCTTATGAAGAATACCAAGGAAGTAGAACAGCTGTATTCTGCATTTGAGGGAATACTTGAATGAGGTCATATCAAAGAATTTTCTTCCAAAGTGCTCCCTAAAGAATTGATTTCCACCCACTGTGTGTCAAACACTGTTTTAGACTTTCATGAAAATAAATGGCTTCTTCCCATTGAAGATTCAAAAATGCTACCCATGTATCCCAGGTTAAGAACTCCTGTTGTAAAGGTACTATAAAAAATGATGCAGTATTCATTGTTAAAAGTCAAAAACGTTTTAAATGCCACCTTTCTTTTTGAAAACATAATGCAGTATTGCAGTTGATATTTTACTTTAGAAATTTCAAACTTTTATTTATATCTATGTTGATAGATTCCATTTTCAGAAAAAATTGTGAAAATTTGAAATAAAACAATAGAAACAAAGCATTTATCATACTTTTCAGTGTTATCAGATACAATGCGGGGGCTATGCCTTTCATTGTTTTTGAACTATTTCACATCTCTTTAAGTTTTAGATAATTGATAGCAATGAAAATGATATTTGCCCATAGAGATCCAAATTGCTTTTTATTATTATTATTATTATACTTTAGGTTACATGTGCACAATGTGCAGGTTTCTTACATATGTATCCATGTGCCATGATGTTTTGCTGCACCCATTAACTTGTCATTTAGCATTAGGTATATCTCCTAATGCTGTCCCTCCCCCCTCCCCCCACCCCACAACAGTCCCCAGAGTGTGATGTTCCCCTTCCTGTGTCCATGCATTTAGTGGAATCTGATTGTTATCCCTTGGATATTAACCAGTTGTACATCTATTTGTAAATTAATTTGCACTCTTTTTATTTGACTATTAATATTAAGTTCTTTTTTGAACTGATTGTAACATCTTACTGATCCTCTCAATTAATGAGTAGATAAAATATTTTATCTGTATTTCTTCAATGTTTATATGAAAATCACAATTTTTACCCTTCTGAGAAAATCCTATCTATCTATCTATCTATCTATCTATCTATCTATCTATCTATCTATCTATCTATCATCTATCATTCTCCATGAATACTTATGAGTGTCTATATTTATTAAAAAACATCTTCAAATCTTTGAGTAAAATGATGCATATACCATGTCACTTTTCTAATTCCCGATATCACTGGTACATATCTGGTTGTTTCTATAACCCTGCTAAGAAGCAGTAATCTAAATTAGAGTAAGAGCCATCTAGGGCTATGCATAAGAACTCTAACAATCAGAGTAACAAAATAAATCATTGAAATAAAAGGAAAAGTAGATTCTCCTTGTCTGGGTGAGATACAAAAAAGGACAAGCAAATGGATAGTTTGTGCAGTTAGTGGCCTAAGGACACAGTGCTCTTATGACAGAACTTATATCCAACAACTGAAGAACAATTCATCATTTTCAACATTAGATTTTACTTAAACAGTGCAGACTATATATTATTTTAAATTTACTCATATAATCAGGATACTCTGCTTTTAGCTCATGGCCTTTCATTTTAAAAACATGACTATTTTAATAACTCTAGAAATCATAATTGTCATTGTTATATTTTGTGAGCAAACACAGGATGAAGAGCTTCTCATCTGTGAGAGTTTTGACAGAAACCATAGAAAAGATAACCAAAGTTTAAACTGCTCCATTTGTTTTGCAATGACGTGGACCAAGGTGGCAAATGAACTCACTGGATGGTGGCATTATTCAGTTTTTGTCCGATTCTAATCCCTTTGGATACTTTGGTTCTCCCGGTGTTATCTTAGTAGACGGGAGTTCGGGACAAGCCTGATCAACATGGAGAAACCCCATCTCTACTAAAAAAAAAAAAAATATATATATATATATACAAAATTAGCCGGGTGTGGTGGCACATGCCTTTAATCCCATCTACTTGGGAGGCTGAGGCAGGCGAATCGCTTGAACCCGGGAGTCAGAGGTTACAGTGAGCTGAGATTGCACTATTGCACTCCAGCCTGGGCAACAAGAGTGAAACTCCGTCTCAAAAAAAAAAAAAAAAGATTTATCTTAGTGAAGCAGTGCCATTTAAGGTTTCCATAGGCTCTAGAGTCTCATACTTTTGAGGAACTTAGTCCTCTTATACCAAATCTATTAAAAGTACCTATATATGAATTGAGTTGGGTTACTCCTGTCTTTCTGATATGTTACTTTTATAAAAATTTAATTCGATATTTACTTATTTTGATTTTTAAGGTTTTTTTGAGCCAATTTACTTTTTACAGCTCTCATAACTTTTTATGGGCTATGAAAATCTTGTAGATCCTAAATCACATTCCCAGAACAAGTAATTGTTAAAATGTCCTACAATGGATTTGGAAATTCCTGTAAGACATACAGTCCTATTTTTATGCTTTAACATTTACTATATAAAAACAGAGCAAAACCTATCCATTGCATGTATAGGAGACTACAGAGGAATGTGGAGCTATTTGGTTTTGTCTGCCCAGAAGGCTTCTCATACTCCTTACTTTGGTAACCTACTATATTCCAAATCTTGGAAGTGGGCAGATGATCCTGGTCTAGACAATGTTCTACCACTTGAGGCCAGTATCCTGAGCCTAATGGAGGATGGGTTCTGAGCTAGACTGAGACGCCTGGTAAGGAGGAGAGAATGTGATCAACAAACCAAGAGAAGCAAACACAAGCAGAGTTGATAAGATGAACCAAAAGAGTCCTGCTGTCAATATTTTGGTTGTCCTTCCCACAGGGCTTTCTGGAAGATACCTCAGGAACCGGCAGCATTTGAATCACTTTTGCCTGAAGATTCAGTACATGATCTCTATAGCCAATCTGCAATCAAACCCCAGCTCTGTCAATAGATGTGGCCCCATTTATTTTACTTAATGTCTTTATGGTTTGATTTCTTCAACACTAAAAATGGAATAATGATGATTTTAGTAATAACACCTAGGTCATAGGGAGTTTGTGAAGATAAAATGAGTTAAAACATAAAAAGCACTTAGAAACATGCCTAGCATATATTGAATTATGTAACTAAATGTTAATATTATTATTGATCCCAGTTACATGAACGCATGTATTCTGTTTTTCTTAAGTTAGATTGAGTTTCGATCTTATAACTTGCAATTGATTATTAAAGGCACCTCTTGGGCTCTCATCTCCTATGACGTGAATATTTACTTCCAATATTTCTCCCAAGAGGGATCTATTTCTGAGAAGAAATGTAACATGGTAACTATTCCAGATTTCACAGTGGCTATGGTACTGGCAGCTGTTATCACTGGCTAAGACATGAAGCACATATTTTTAGATTCCCAGGTTTTCATCACAAGTTGACTTCTATGAGGCAACTTATGAACAGGAGGCAGAATTATTTGCTTTGGAGATACGACCAAATACATAACAAACCATAATTGCTTCTTTTCTCTTAAGGAAAAATGAATGGACTAATGACAGTTTTTTTAAAATACACGTTTTAAATAATCATTAACAGTATACATTAATTTGAAGAAAAAATACTAACAGATTACATTCAATGAACTGGAAAAACCTTGTAAAGAAAATCAAGGATAAACATCTGGCTTAGAAAGTTAGTAAGTTTCAGGCTATCCTTCGTTGTACCAATTATTCACTTTTCTGTTGGGAAACAATTCAGAGGGTCAAAGAGAAAAGGCTGCCACCATCCATATTTCACTTTTCATTATTTGCTATTTTGCTCAATTATACGCATCAAGATATTTATGTGTGAGGATGCCTGCTAAGGAGTATTTTTGAAGTACAAATAATTGAAGCGGACATGAAATCAAACCCACTACGGAACAAGAGTCTGTACTCCAGAGGAAAATCATCTTGACAAAAAAGCCTAGGCTAAAAATTACATCTATGATCCAGCCCTTCTCTTGGGGGAACAATTGGTGAAAAAGTGAAAAGGAAGAGATTCAATGAAAGATTTTCAAGAAATTTAATTTGAATTGCTTATATCATTCTTATTGGCCTGGCTAAGGCCAATCATATGCCCACCACTGGCCAGTCAGTGTGATGTGAGACAATCATGCTCTTTTTGCCCCAACTTCAGTCCCATGCCCCTCTGCAGAGGTGGAGTGGAATTCCACGCACACTAACATGAATTGAAGTAGAAAGGCATTGCTTGCCACATGAAGTCAAATGTATATGAAGACGAGTGGTGATATGATGAACAAAACCTCTAAATGCCAACTACTTTCATACCTTGCTGGATCTTCTGAAGACAGTGATTTTTAAAGTGGAGACAAAAGAATCCACTGCTCAGAACAAGGAGAAAGCAAAGAGAGGGCAGAGCCATTTCATGACAGTCCCCCAAAAGTGTTTCACCTTTCAATGCTTTGGCTATCTTGTAAATGTTTATGTTTAGAATTATATTTAAAATTAAAAATGGATTATATATTATCTATCTTTTGCTTAAAATAAATGAAGATAAAATAGTACAAATATTTCCATTATGTTATTAGGCCTACGATAATGATTTATAGTTGGTACCTTTTTCTTACTTTTCTTACATGAATCCTAAAGAGAAAATGTTTTTATTGTGAATAACAAAAGAAGCAAAGTTTCTCATAGAAATATTTCAATGGAGGTATTAATTGTCCTATCTGATAGGCATTTGTTTGTATTTAAAGGTATTAAATTTAAATTTAATGAAAGTGGGATTTAATTTTATTCATCTTTCCTGGAATATAACTCCTGATGATTCATGTATATTTTGATGTTTTCATTACTAACAACAAGAGATGCTGTTTGAGAATTTCAATTTAATTGATAATATTTTGATGTTGTTAATTATTTTTAACACTTATGCCAGCAATTTGGTTGATGCTGTAGAGTTTAAAATTGAAAACAGTCTCTCTTCAAGGCTTTTATTTTGTATTTAAAAAAAACCTCACATTGATATTTCTTTTCTAATACAAGTATGTGAAAAACAGAACTTTTTGATGAAAATATCATATTTTAAAAGAAATGATTTTAACATTTTCTGCCTACTCTTGGTAATTGTTTATCAGTACAAACTTATGAAATATGGATAATAACAATGGTCTTTAAGTAATACATAAAATTTGATGCTGTGGTTTGATTGCACAATATTTTTTATGGAAGGAGCATAATATACAGTCTTGGACTTGGTGGCTAATTTGAGGTCTGGCACTGCCACTAACACTTGTGTGCTTGGACTGCCCACAATTGCAAATGACCTGATTTTGCCTATATATGACATGGAACAAATAATATTAGGCAATGTATTTTGGGCCTATTGAAGTTTTTCATGAAAATAAAGAGAAGTAATACCTATGAAAGCCTTTGGGCTATACAAAATTAAGACAATATTATTATAATGTCTTTGCTTGACTCCAAGGCTAAACTTATTCTAAGATTTCAAAATGCCCACAGGGTCAATATTTTTTAAAGCCTGACCTGAGTCAGGGTAGTTACATGTAGAACAGAGGGATGTGGCTAAGTTTTCATGTCTCCATGGGCCTATGGCAACATTAGAAACTTTGCCGGGCATAGGTGCTTGTGACAGTTTTGTGGGCATATTGGTCACTTCATGTACTGACATAGATACAGAAAGTTGAGAATAGTAGTGCTTACTGACTACTGAGTAGAATGAATATATTATTCTGGAAAATGGCAGAATAACTGGAAAGAACTTGAGAGGTTAGAATTTTCACAGAGAAGATGGAGAGTAGAACCAGATAAATATGTTTTATTGCTGTTTCTTTACTGTAACTTTATCAATTGGCTTGTGCCATATAATTAGTATCTCCTATTAAAGATTTGTATGAAAATGTGAAAATATTTGTCAGAATTCTCTGCTCAAAGTAAGATAGATAACTGTCTTCACGTAATTTAACACATTTTGTTAAATGGCACCTGGAAAATCGGGTCATTCCCACCCTAATACTGCACTTTTCCAATGGTCTTAGCAAACGGCACACCAGGAGATTATATCCCGTGCCTGGCTCAGACGGTCCTATGCCCATGGAGCCTCACTCATTGCAAGCACAGCAGTCTGAGATCGACCTGCAAGGTGGCAGTGAGGCTGGGGGAGGGATGCCCACCATTGCTGAGGCTTGAGTAGGTAAACAAAGTGGCCAGGAAGCTCAAACAGGGTGGAGCCCACCACAGCTCAAGGAGGCCTGCCTGCCTCTGTAGACTCCACCTCTGGGGTCAAGGCATAGCTGATCAAAAGGCAGCAGACACCTCTGCAGACTTAAATGTCTCTGTCTGACAGCTTTGAAGAGAGTAGTGGTTCTCCCAGCATGGAGTTTGAGATCTGAGAACGGACAGACTGCCCCCTCAAGTGGGTCCCTGACCCCCGAGTAGCCTAACTAGGAGGCACCCCCCAATAGGGGCAGACTGATACCCTACATGGCTGGGTATGCCTCTGAGACGAAGATTCCAGAGGAACGATCAGGCAGCAACATTTGCTGTTCAGCAATATTTGCTGTTCTGCAGCCTCCACTGCTGATACCCAGGCAAACAGGGTCTGGAGTGGACCTCCAGCAAACTCCAACAGACATGCAGCTGAGGGTCCTGACTGTTAGAAGGAAAACTAACAAACAGAAAGGACATCCACACCAAAACCCCATCTGTACGTCACCATCATCAAAGAGCAAAGGTAGATAAAACCACAAAGAAGGGGAAAAAACAGAGAAGAAAAGATGAAAATTCTAAAAATCAGAGCGCCTCTCCCCCTCCAAAGGAACGCAGCTCCTCACTAGCAATGGAACAAAGCTGGATGTAGAATGACTTTGACGAGTTGAGAGAAGAAGGCTTCAGACGATCAAACATCTCCGAGCTAAAGGAGGAAGCTCAAACCCATCGCAAAGAAGCTAAAAACCTTGAAAAAAGATTAGATGAATGGCTAACTAGAATAACCAGTGTAGAGAAGTACTTAAATGACGTGATGGAGCTGAAAACGATGGCACGAGAACTACGTGATGAATGCACAAGCTTAAGTATTCAATTTGATCAAGTGGAAGAAAGGGTATCAATGACTGAAGATCAAATGAATGAAATGCAGCAAGAAGAGAAGTTTAGAGAAAAAAGAGTAAAAAGAAATGAATGAAGCCTCCAAGAAATATGGGATTATGTGAAAAGAACAAATCTACATCTGATTGGTGTACCTGAAAGTGATGGGGAGAATGGAACCAAGTTGGAAAGCACTCTGCAGGATATTATCCAGGAGAACTTCCCCAATCTAGCAAGGCAGGCCAACAATCAAATTCAGGAAATACAGAGAACACAACAAAGATACTCCTCGAGAAGAGCAACTCCAAGACACATGATTGTCAGATTCACCAAGGTGGAAATGAAGGAAAAAATGTTAAGGGCAGGCAGAGAGAAAGGTCAGGTTACCCACAAAGGGAAGCCCATCAGACTAACAGCAGATCTCTCAGCAGAAACTCTACAAGCCGGAAGAGAGTGGGGGCCGATATTCAACATTCTTAAAGAAAAGAATTTTCAACCCAGAATTTCATATCCAGCCAAACTAAGCTTCATAAGTGAAGGAGAAATGAAATACTTTACAGACAAGCAAATGCTGAGAGATTTTCTCACCACCAGGCCTGCACTATGAGAGCTCCTGAAGGAAGCACTAAACATGGAAAGGAACAACCAGTACTAGCCACTGCAAAAACATGCCAAATTGTAAAGACCATCAAGGCTAGGAAAAAACTGCATCAACTAATGGGCAAAATAACCAGCTAACATCGCAATGACAGGATCAAATTCACACATAATAATATTAACCTTAAATGTAAATGGACTAAATGCTCCAATTAAAAGACACAGACTGGCAAGTTGGACAAAGAGTGAAGACCCACTAGTGTGCTGTATTCAGGAGACCAATCTCACATGCAGAGACACACATAGGCTCAAAATAAAGGGATGGAGGAAGATCTACCAAGCAAATGGAAAACAAAAAAAGGCAGGGGTTGCAATGCTAGTCTCAGATAAAACAGACTTTAAACCAACAAAGATCAAAAGAGACAAAGAAGGCCATTACATAACGGTAAAGGGATCAATTCAACAAGAAGAGCTAACTATCCTAAATATATATGCACCCAATACAGGAGCACCCAGATTCATAAAGCACATCCTTAGAGACCTACAAAGAGACTTAGACTCCCACACAATAATAATGGGAGACTTTAACACCCCACTGTCAACATTAGACACATCAATGAGACAGAAAGTTAACAAGGATATCCAGGAATTGAACTCAGCTCTGCACCAAGTGGACCTAATAGACATCTACAGAACTTTCCACCCCAAATCAACAGAATATACATTCTTCTCAGCACCATATCGCACTTATTCCAAAATTGACCACATAGTTGGAAGTAAAGCACTCCTCAGCAAACGTAAAAGAACAGAAATTATAACAAACTGTCTCTCAGACCACAGTGCAATCAAACTAGCACTCAGGATAAAGAAACTCACTCAAAACCACTCAACTACATGGAAACTGAACAACCTGCTCCTGACTGACTACTGGGTACATAATGAAATGAAGGCAGAAATAAAGATGTTCTTTGAAACCAATGAGAACAAAGACACAACATACAAGAATCTCTGGGACACAGATAAAGCAGTATGTAGAGGGAAATTTATAGCACTAAATGCCCACAAGAGAAAGCAGGAAAGATCTAAAATTGACACCCTAACATCACAATTGAAAGAACTGGGGAAGCAAGAGCAAACACATTCAAAAGCTAGCAGAAGGCAAGAAATAACTAAAATCAGAGCAGAACTGAAGGAAATAGAGACACAAAAAAACATTCAAAAAATCAATGAATCCAGGAGCTGTTTTTTTGAAAAGATCAACAAAATTGGTAGACTGCTAGCAAGACTAATAAAGAAGAAAAGAGAGAAGATTCAAATAGATGCAATAAAAAATGATAAAGGGGATATCACCACTGATCCCACAGAAATACAAACTACCATCAGAGAATACTATAAACACCTCTATGCAAATAAACTAGAAAATCTAGAAGAAATGGATAAATTCCTTGACACATACACCCTCCCAAGACTAAACCAGGAAGAAGTTGAATCCCTGAATAGGCCAATAACAGGCTCTGAAATTGAGGCAATAATTAATAGCCTACCAACGAAAAAAGGTCCAGGACCAGACGGATTCACAACTGAATTCTACCAGAGGTACAAGGAGGAGCTTGTACCATTCCTTCTGAAACTATTCCAATCAATAGAAAAAGAGGGAATCCTCCCTAACTCATTTTATGAGGTCAGCATCATTGTGATACCAAAGTCTGACAGAGACATAACAAAAAAAGAGAATTTTAGAACAATATCCCTGATGAACATTGATGCATAAATCCTCAATAAAATACTGGCAAACCAAATCCAGCAGCAAATCTAAAAGCTTACCCACCATGATCAGGTGGGCTTCATCCCTGGGATGCAAGGCTGGTTCAACATACGCAAATAAATAAATGTAATCCAGCATATAAACAGAACCAAAGACCAAAACCACATGATTATCTCAATAGATGCAGAAAAGGCCTTTGACAAAATTCAACAGCCTTTCATACTAATAACTCTCAATAAATTAGGTATTGATGAGACGTATCTCAAAATAATAAGAGCTATTTATGACAAACCTACAGCCAATATCATACCAAATGGGCAAAAACTGGAAGCATTCCCTTTAAAACCTGATACAAGATAATGATGCCCTCTCTCACCACTCCTATTCAGCATTGTGTTTGAAGTTCTAGCCAGGGCAATCAGGCAGGAGAAAGAAATAAAAGAGGACACAAAAAAATGGAAGAACATTCCATGCATATGGATAGGAAGAATGAATATCTTGAAAATGGCCATACTCCCCAAAGTAATTTATAGATTTAATGCCATCCTCATTAAGCTACAAATGACTTACTTCACAGAATTGGAAAAAACTACTTTAAAGTTCATATGGAACCAAAAAAGAGCCTGCATTGCCAAGACAATCCTAAGCCAAAAGAACGAGGCTGGAGGCATCACGCTATCTGACTTCAAACTATACTACAAGGCTACAGTAACCAAAACAGCATGGTACTGGTAAAAAAACAGCATGGTACTGGTACCACAACAGAGACATAGACCAATGGAACAGAACAGAGCCCTCAGAAATAATACCACACATCTACAACCATCTGATCTTTGACAAACCTAACAAAAACAAGCAATAGGGAAAGGATTCCCTATTTAATAAATGGTGGTGGGAAAACTGGCTAGCCATATGTAGAAAGCTGAAACTGGATCCCTTCCTTACACTTTATACAAAAATTAATTCAAGATTGATTAAAAACTTAAATTTTAGACCTAAAGCCATAAAAACCCTAGAAGAAAACCTAGGCAATACCATTCAGGACATAGGCATGGGCAAGGACTTCATGTCTAAAACACCAAAAGCAATGGCAACAAAAGCCAAAATTGACAAATGGGATCTAATTAAACTAAAGAGCGTCTGCACAGCAAAAGAAACTACCATCAGAATGAACAGCCAACCTACAGAATGGGAGAAAATTTTTGGAATCTACACATCTGACCAAGGGCTAATATCCAGAATCTACAAAGAACTCTAACGAATTTACAAGAAAAAAACAACCCACCCTATCAAAAAGTGGGCCAAGTATATGAACAGACACCTCTCAAAAGAAGACATTTATGCAGCCAACAGACACAGGAAAAAATGCTCATCATCACTGGCCATCAGAGAAATGCAAATCAAAACCACAATGAGACAACCATCTCACACCAGTTAGAATGGCGATCATTAAAAAGTCGGGAAACAACAGGTGCTGGAGAGGATATGGAGAAATAGGAACACTTTTACACTGTTGGTGGGACTGTAAACTAGTTCAACCATTTGGAAGACAGTATGCAATTCCTCAAGGATCTAGAACTAGAAATACCATTTGACCTAGCCATCCCATTACTGGGTATATACCCAAAGGAGTATAAATCATGCTGCTATAAAGACACATGCACACGTATGTTTATTGCGGCACTATTCACAATAGCAAAGACTTGGAACCAACCCAAATGTCCAACAATGATAGACTGGATTAAGACAATGTGGCACATATACACCATGGAATACTATGCAGCCACAAAAAAGGATGAGTTCATGTCCTTTGTAGGGACATGGATGAAGCTGGAAACCATCATTCTCAGCAAACGATCGCAGGGACAAAAAAACCAAACACTGCATGTTCTCACTCATAGGTGGGAATTGAACAATGAGAACACTTGGATACAGGAAGGGGAACATCACACACTGGGGCCTATCATGGAGTGGGGGGAGGGTGGAGGGATAGCAATAGGAGATATACCTAATTTAAATGACAAGTTAATGGGTGCAACACACCAACATGGCACATGTATACATATGTAACAAACCTGCATGTTGTGTACATGTACCCTAGAACTTAAAGTATAAAAAAACAAAAACAAAAACAAATTTAAGAATACTTTTTCCAGTCCATCCCTCTTTCTATCTATCTGTACTTCTATCTCATATTTATCTACTGGCCTACTAGTCTCTTTTATATGGTTAAAAATATTTTTTAGACATGGTTTTAAATATTGCATTTGTATAACATTGGATATTCACCATTTTCACACATCACAGACTCGTTCCCTATATAGAATAGTTGCTGCTACCATCTATTAGACATTTCTTAACATACCATAATAAATTTCAAAAACTTCATTAGCACAATCAGAGTTTCAGGATCATCAATGTGCCCAATTATAATAGAATTCGTCTGAAAGTATTTAATAAATGCTGACTGCAGAAGCATCTACACACACATTGTGCTTTTTTTTTTTTTTTTTTTTTTGAGAAGGAGTCTCCCTCTGTCACCCAGGCTGGAGAGCACTGGCACAATCTCAGCTCACTGCAACCTCCACCTCCCGGGTTCAAGCGGTTCTCCTTACATAGCCTCCCGGCTAGCTGAGACTACAGATGTGTGCCACCACCACTGATTTTTTTTCTTTTTTTTTGTATGTTTAGTAGAGACAGTGTTTCACCGTGCTGGCCAGGCTGGTCTCCTGACCTCAAGTGATTCACCCACATTGGCCTCCCAAGGAGTTGGGTTTACAGGTGTGAGCCACCACACCCAGCCTGATTGTACATTTTTGAGAGGAAAGTGGCAGAGGTGTGTCCATAGGTGGCAAAGCTAGAGGATCTGATGGAGGATTAAATTAATGTTTGTGTTTTATTTGTATGTTCCTTGTGCACATTTTATATTTGTAGGTAACAAATTGCCACAAAATTAGCAGCTTAAAGCAACACACATTTATTACTTCACGGTTTCTATAGGTCAGAAGTCTGGGTATAGCTTAACCATGTTCTCTGCTTCAGGGTCTCAATAGGCTGCACTTGGGGTGTCAGCTATTAGTGCATTCTTATCAGAGGCTCGCTGGGGAAAAGAGCCATGTCTAAAGTTCCCTTAGGTTGTTGGTGGGATTCCCTTTCTTGCAGCTGAAGGATGGAAGGTTTCAGTTTATTGTTGGAGGTCATCCTCAGCTTTTTGAAGCTGCTCCCTTCAGTTCCTTGCTACATGGGCTTCTCCAATGTGGCAACATAATTATGGTAGCTTGCTTCTTCAAAGCAAGCAAGAGAGAGAGACCCTAGTTTTATTTTTGCTGTTGATTTTTCCTAAACATAATGGACTTTTATGCAATATAACATAAGAAATGGAATGATGTCATTCACTTTTACCATATTCTACTGGTTAGAAGCAGGCCCCACCCTTACTCAATGGCTTAAATACTAGAAGGTAGGAAATATTGGAGGTCACTTTAAGGTCTATCCTCACACTCCTGTAATTCTCAAATCTTCCACAACTAACCTGCATTTTGTTTGTGATTTTTTTTAACGTAAGTCCTTCCATTTTTAACGAATGGGCTTACATCTTCAAAACAACACTGGAATAGTCAACAACAAGAAATAGCAAATATCGGAGAATAAATTATATATTAGATTTTTACATTAAAATTATAAAATAGTATTAGGGAAACCTTAAAAGACCTAAATATCACACTATCTTAATTATTGTAGCTTTGTAATAAATATTAAAATCTGGTGAACTTTCTCAACCCTAATTCTTCTTCAGGATTGTCTTGGCTGTATTTATTCCTTCCTGTTTGCATTTACCTTTATAGGATTATTTTGTTAATCTACACACACACACACACACACACACAAACATGAACCTTCTGGAATTGTAATTGGAATGAATTAAACTTATATATCTTTTTTTTTTTTTGAGATGGAATCTCACTCTGTCGTCCAGGCTGGAGCGCAGTGGTGCGATCTCGGCTAGAGACATTTTATGTTAAAGAATTAAAAGATTTAATATTTTGAGATGTAAATTCCCCTTAAATTGATATATAAGTTGGCCGGGTGTGGTGGCTCATGCCTATAATCCCAGCACTTTGGGAGGCCAAGATGGGTGGATCACGAGCTCAGGAGATCGAGATCATCCTGGCTAACATGGTGAAACCCCATCTCTACTAAAAATACATAAAATTAGCCAGGTGTGGTGGTGGGCCCCTGTAGTCCCAGCTACTCGGGAGGCTGAGGCAGAAGAATGGCATGAACCCAGGAGACGGAGCTTGCAATGAGCTGAGATCGTGCCACTGCACTCCAGCCTGGGCGACAGAGTGAGACTCTGTCTCAAAAAAAAAGAAAATTGATATATAAGTTTAATTCATTCCAATTAAAATTCCAGAAGGTGCATGATTGTGTGTGTGTGTGTGTGTGTGTAGACTAACAAAATAATTCTATAAAGTTAAATGCAAACAGGAAGGAATAAATACAGCCAAGACAATCCTGAAGAAGAACTAGGGTTGAGGAAATTCACCAGATTTTAATATTTATTACAAAGCTACAATAATGAAGATAGTGTGATATTGGTTTACAAATGGACAAACAGACCAAATGAATAGAATAGTTGGTTCAAAAATAGATCCAGATATAGAGGTAAACTTATCTTTGACAAACATGTCATGGCAATGCAGTGTATGTCAGGGGCTGTGGTTGGTCTTTTCAAGCAGTGGTGTTGCAGCAAATAGTTACTACACATATGGAAACAAATTCTGGATCCCTACCTCACACCAGATACACAAAAAGTTTAAATTGAACTACCAGAACTAAATGTGAAAAATAGTAAAGATTCTAACAGAAAACATAGAAATATTATTATAACACAGGAGTAAGCAAGTATTTCTTACACAGAACATTATAGTAACATTTATAAATTAGATTTATTAAAACAAAACACTTCTGATGAGCAAAAAATATATTAACAGAGCATATGGGCTGGACGCAATGGCTCATGCCTGTAATCCAAGCACTTTCGTTCGGCTGTGGGAGGATTGCTTGAGCCCAGGATTTCAAGATCAGTCTGGGCAATATAGTAAGACCTCATCTTTACAAAATAAATAAATAAAAAGCTGTGGTGGCTTGCATCTGTAGCCCCAGCTACTTGGGGGACTGAGGAGGGAGGACTGCTTGAGCCCTGGAGGTTGAGGCTGCAGTGAGCTGTGATTGAGCCACTGCACTCCAGTTTGGGAGACAGAGGAAGACACTGTCTCAATTTAAAAAAAAAAAAAAGAGAGAGTGTGTATACATATAAGTCACAAACAGGAAGATGATAATCTGGGAAATGACTCATATTAAATGACTCATCTATATATTAGTATATTACATGCTAGCATCTATATACCCTACAAATCCAGAAAAATACAAAAACCAATTTAAAATGATGGACAAAAGATTTGAACAAGTGATACATAAATGAAGATATCCATATGTGCAATAAACATTGACAAAGTGGTCAACATCATTAGTTACTAAGGAAATGAAATTAAAACAAAAATAAGAATATTACACATCCACTAGGATGGCTAAAATTAAAAATACACATATGAATAATGTCAGAGACATTAACTAGACTTTCACCCACTGATGATGGAAATGTAAATTAGTTCAATCACTTTGGAGAACTACTTGTATTAATCAGTTAAAGCTAAACATAAGCAAGGAATTGTGTCAGTAATTATACTTCTATCCAAGAGAAATAATGCATATGTCCACGAAAGTCATGTGTAAAAATATTCATAGCTGTTTTATTTAAAAATTGAATAAAGTAGTAAAACAATGAAAACAACTCAAATATACACCCACAAAAGAATGGTTAAGCAAATTATTATATACTTATACAATGGCAAACTACTCAGCAATAAAAGCATACAAACTACGTTTATACACAGCGACATGGAAAAGCTCCCCCAAAATATGGTAAGTGAAAAAACAGACACAAAACAATATATTTAATATACTGTATGACTCAAATAAAGTTTAAAAGTGGTGCTGGAAATCTAATCTATTATGATAGAAGAGTAGTTGTTACCTATGGGTAAGGTACTATTGGCTGGAAGGAGCTGGAGGGAAGGTCTTGAGACAAAATTTTGCTCTAACAGATGCTCATATGGGTCAATTGACATATAAATGTGTAAAATCCAACTGAGCTGCACACATGAAATGTGTACACCTCACGGTATGCAAATTAACCACTTCAAAATAAGAGGCACATCTGGAGCAAAATCTTAAACATTCGTGTCTGTTTCCAAGTCTCACGTCATTATCATTGCAAATACGGGGGGCCTTTGTTTAGTCTTCATATTATAATATAATCTACTGACCTACACTAATCTGATTTCTCTCTTTGTTCCAAAATCTTCTTTTTCAGTCTCCAGCTATTTTCTGAATTTTAGTTCTCTTCACTGAGCTCATGACATGTCCTGTAATTTGCCTTTTTCTCCCTGACAAAGAAATATTGCATTGTATCTGATGCTGGCTGTGTCCTACTGCCAAAACCCACTTGGGATTCTGGAATTAGCAATCATATTTGTACATAAAAACTAAGGAAATTGAGGTCCAAGAGCATAGGCAACTGATAACAAAGTAACACAGCTAACTACTCTCAAAACACACAATTCATTCAAATTTATCTCTTTTTTCAGTGGGAATGTTCTGAAATAATACAACTCTGTTTATAAAGTCTAGGGTGGAAGAAAAGAGAAAAGTAGTAGAAAAAAAAGCAGAATTTCAACTGCAATTATTTGCACTTCTCATTTTAGAGATACGGAAACTGATATTTAGGAGTTAAAATGAATTACCAAAATAATCATATAATTATATTAGTGTCAATCAGGAAATTTTTTTATATTTCAAATTCAAAACTGATCAATCCAACATAAAACAATACATGCAAAATTACTGTCATACAATCAAGCTTCTGCATCTCAAATTTCAAGAGGCATATTCAACAATTTATTGAGCACCTATTATGAGTCTTCCATGAGTCTATTGAAATATATGTTATAAACAGAAACCCAAGATGTCTTAAATTGACTTCCATTCTCACTAGTAGATATAATAGGATACTATCAACAACAATCAAGAACAAAATGTTCCTTTGTCATTAACACACTGTTTCAGAAAGGTTGCCTATTAACAGTCAGGGAGGAGGGGAATGTGGGCCAGCTAATTAGCTTCAAGTCTGGTGGTAAATCACATGTTTGATGTTGCAGCCAGATCACAGTGACTTCTGACATTTATCCCATGAGAAAACATGGGGTGCTATTATGTATCACATTAAAAATAAATGGAAGTGCCTTATGTTAAACATAATCTAGATCTCACTCATATTGCCGATGTCTCGTCCAGATCTAGATCATTTCCATGGGCAGCATATTAAGAATGGGACAAGAGCTCCGAAACCATACTCAAAAGAATTTGGAGCTGACAGACGACCCAGGTCAGTGATTCTGAATCCTAGCTATACATTGTCATTTAGAAACTGTTAAATTACAATAACTCTCTGTATCCCAACCTCTAACTATTCTGATTTAATCTGGTCTTAGGTGAAGATGAGATATCTACATATATTTTTAAGCATTCCTGTGCCAGGACTGAGAATCATTTATTCCTGTCAAAAGTGTGAATGCAGATTTCTTAAATAACTGATGAAGTCATCTTACAAAGCCAAAAGTAAAAAGGGCAAGGGAAACAAACAAGCACATATCCAAGTATATCCAATTCTTCATATCTTTTCCAAAAAGTAGCAAGAACAGCATAAGAAATTAAAGAACAAAACAGAGTTTTGAAGGTAAGTTTTGATAAAATACTATCAAATATGGAATGAGGAAAAAAAGTACTGGCCCTTTAAGAAATAAGTAGCCATAAATATTCCCCAATAATACTCAACAATATTATGATCACTATAGTCCAATGACTACTGTAATATACCACTGTAAGGATCCACTCACAATACTACAACTTTTGGTACAGACACCTGTCAGCCTAAAAGGAGAAACAAGTAGAGGCTAATTAAGGCTTTCTACTAGAGTTCTTCAGAGGTATCTTGGAAGGACAAATTTAAATCCCTGAAATCTTTGCTTTTCAGAATTCTTATCAATGTGACTGAAGGTGGGGATTCTTAGGACAGCAGGGGAGTAGGGAAGGATCTCCAACACACTACATTATTAAGGACCATAACTCTCATTTCTCAGGGAGATATGTTCAAGTAGAAAACATATCTGGTCTAAGTTTATGGTTATTAAAGATTAGTGATGCTCAATTTTGGCATGCATTAGAATCATCTGGAGGGCTTGTTCAAACACAGATTGCTCACCCCTCCCCAGAGTTCCCAGTTCAGTGGGTCTTGGTGGAAGCCCCAAATTTGTATTTCTAAAAAATTCACAGGTGAGGTTGAGGCTGCTGGTTGGGGATCAGTCTTTGAGTATCAGCGATAGAAAGTATTTACAAAGATTATATAGTAATCTCCAGTATTTGAGAAGTGAAGCAACTTTATTCATTCTTTGTTACACCGAATGGTGGCAATTCTAAGGAACTGTAGTAAGACAATGAAGTGTCCCAAGAATTATTCCCCATGGAGTCCTCTGCTACATGCTGACAGTCCAAAGCACAGTCTTCCTGTGCCTATCACCCTGATAGGCAGTGGGGACACCAAGGTGAGTTTTGACAGTCTTTCCCCATGAGAGTAGTGGAGGGGAATCAGACATACATACAAATATTTTCAGTATGAACACTGGAATATGCATTTATTTAAAGACAGCCAGTTGCAGCATGATTTGGGTTGATTATGCTGCTTGAAACATTGATTAAATCACAAAAGATAAGAAATTAAGATAAGAAATTAAAATTATGCTATAAACTAAAAAGCAATATAAATCTGATGTCCTCTTTGATCACACTGCCCAGAATGCATCTAGCAACTGCAGATATAATCTCCTGGAATGCACCATCAGTCATCAGTAATTTAAGGAGGCTTGAAGAATTTGTAAAGTGAAAAAGTTAATGCAAACTTGGAAGCTGAATTAAGTGGTTCAATGAAAACTTTATAAGCCTTTTATACTACGTGTTAAAAGCCAAATATTGGGCCCTCCTTATATGGTGTAACCCAAATACTTGGCCCTCTCTAAGCTTTTTCAGAGCTCAGTGGTGCTCACTGGCTTCTAACACATGACTGTGGCTCCCCATAAACCCATATGTCAGTTTTATGCCACCTTCTCTCCACAGTTTTGCATTCTGTCTTCTCCTTTCTTCTTCCCAACCTCACCTTGGTCTTGGGAATGGCCAACTTATCTTTAACTATGCTCATTTTACATAATCTGCCCTACAGCAACAAACCTCACAGCTTTTCTGCCATAGGCAAAAGGATTATCTTCTCTGTAAAATGACAGAACTCTTTGAGCTGGTTCTTCTAGCCTTGGACATTGATCTACTGAAGGCAAAGAGAAAAAAAAAATTAAATATTTTCAACAGTTCCATTTTTGAATATTAGAAGCTAGATATTGTTTAGCCTTTAACATTCTTTAACATTTCTAATTTCCCCTCCAGCTAGATGAATGCTACAGGCCAACTAAAGAAAAGATAACGTATGGGACAAAATAAAAGCATATTCATGGCTTTGAAACACAATCTTTATTGCATTATTGTGGTAGGCATAATGAGCCTCCATCCCCCAACACACACATCCCCACCAAGGATGCCCATGTCCTATTCCTTGGAACTTATGAATATGTGGCCACACATGGCAAAGGGAAATCAAGGTTGCAGATGGAATTAAGGTTGCTAATCAGATGACTCTACAATAAAGGGTTTAGCTGAGATGATCTTGGTTGTCCCACTGTAATAAAAAAAGATATTAAAAATAGAAGAGGGAAGTAGAAGCGGGGGTCAGAGTAATGTTATGTGAGAAGAACTCAACACATTATTGCTGGCTTTAAAGGTGGAAGAAGGGGGCTGTGGGCCAGAGAATTTAGGTGACCTCTAAAGGTTGTTAAACATGAAGAAAAAGAATCTCCCTTAGAGAATTTTAGTAGCTTAGAGCCTCCAGAAAAGAATGTAGACTTGCCAACACTTTGATTTTATTTCAGTGAGATTCATGTAGGACTTTGGACCTCCAGGAAGTGTAAGATAATAAATTTGTATTGTTTAAGCCACTAGGTTTGATTTATTTTGTTACAGCAGCAATAGGAAACTATTACGATCATTTAAGTTGGAAGTTGGCCTGATAAACCTAAGGTGGTGCTCATCTTACTCTTCCGTTCCCATTCTCTTTCCCTGGTATTTTGACTTTGTCTATTTCTTTAATTGTTAATTGTAAGCCCTAGAATGAAAATCTATACCAGTAAACTGGAACACAGACAAAAACTAAAATACTAGCTAGTTTTCCTACTTGAAAATAGCCCCAGAAAAATAATATTGTATAGGAAAGCATTTCAAACTAATGTTGAGCATGAGTGTTTTAAAAGTATATTTTCAGCCCAATGAGCCATGCTCATCTTTGACTCCCATTCCCAGGAATAATTGAGAGTTGACTATTTAAAACCAGCAAAGTTCTCAGGGTCTTGAGCTATTGCTGACTGTATTATGACTGATGCACTGTGCCTGCTGGGTCAGTGGACAGCTGCTGGTTTATTTATTTGTAGATTCTGGGGCTGCATTCTAAGCATGAAAAACATTGTTCGGGGCTGATGTTTCCTCTGCTCTCTAGTCTGTTCACTGTGTAAGTTCTTAAACAATGAAATTGTATTTATTTGTCAGGAAGTAATTATTCAAGAACACTCATGTCAGGGAACAATTCTGCACCAAGCATGAACAGAAAGTGATGCCACCTGAAAATGTGACTCAAATCTGTCAAATATGACACTAGTGTTAATGTCAATCTGGGAGATAAAGAATAACCACTAAGCAGATTTGGTTATGTAAGGCAGATTGATCTGGATATTTGTTATAAAGGCAGAGATTATTGAGGATGACCTCTTGTTTCTTTTGAATGATACAATAAAATAAACATGAGTTACCAAGGATTCTTTTTAATGGCAACAATGAAATGATAGGTGGCCGGAAATTGTAATGGTCACTGTTTTAAATCAAGACCAGTAGCTATCTACATTTTAGGTGGAAATGGAGGTATAGAATATTGTTTTGGTCATATTTCAATAATGATAGATTGTTTACAGGTGGCACAATAATGAAGGAGGGTAGGTAGGACAGGAAAACATTTTTAAAAGAAACGTGAGAGGAGTTGTTTCAACATGAAATGAGTAAATATATAACTCCAAACATAGTCGGATAAGAAAGAATAGTATCCAAAACCAAAGAACCTCAAGCAAGATTCTTCTAAATCCTATATATGTGATTGTCAAAGGTGCAGGGTTGATACAAAACTGATTTTTTTCTTTTTAAGATAGGGTCTCAACTCTGCCGCTGAGGCTGCAGTACAGTAGCACCACTGTAGCTTACTATAGCCTCAAACTCCTGGGATCAAGCAATCTTCCAGCCTCAACCTGTCAAGTAGGTGGGACTACAAGCACACCCTACTACGACTGGCTATTTTTTAAAGTTTTATTTTGTAGAGATGGGGTCTTCCTGTTTTGCCCAAGCTGGACTAGAACTCCTGGCCTCAAGTGATCCTCCTGCCTAGGTTCCCGAAGTGCTTAGGTTGGGATTAGAGGGGTAAGCCATCACACTCTGCCAAAAACGGATTTATTTATTGAACAAATATTCATTGCACACTTGCCCCTGTGCCTATCACCCTGATGAGGAGTGGGAACACTAAGATAAATTGTGATATAATCTTTCCCTATGAGAATAGTTGGAGGAGAGAAATTTTATATATATATATATATATATATATATATACACATACACACACACACAAATATTTTCAGAATGAACACTGGAATATGCATTTATTTAAAGATAGCCATTTGCAGCAAGTGAGTTGAGCCGATTATGCTGTTTGAAGCAACCTTATATCATAATAGATGAGAAATTAAACTTATTCTATAAAGTAAAAAAAACACAAACCTGGTGTCATTTTTGATCACAATTCCTGGAACATACCTAGCACTAGAAATATAATATCTCTGAATGCATCAGTCATTCAGTAATTACAGGGGCTTGAAGAATTTATGATCTGATAATGTGAAATGCAAACTTAGAAACTGAATTAAATGGCTCAATGAAAACTTTATATGCCTTTTATACTAAGAGCTAAATGACTAATATTAGACCTCCCTAAGATGTTTCACTGAACAATACTGATTGTAGGCTGACAGCTGTCTAACTGCATAGTTGACAGGATTTTTGGCAAATATAGCTACTACCTATTATTTGTGAATGCATAGCCTGAAATACTTTTAACACAGAGAAAAACACATGTTGGTAGGGCAGGCCTACCACAAGGTATTCAGGGGTGAGAAAGAGGAGAAAAAAGGTTACCCTCTGAAAACTGTAGCAATTCTTAATAATAAAAAGGATTCATTTTCTGGTTAAGAGACAAAATACAAACTCTTTTCTTGCTATGGCATTAAAGAAATTAACATTTAAATGGTAGTTCTATGGAACCCTTAATAATTTCTGAATTGAAATGGTTCATTTAAATTTAACAGCATTCTTATTCTCCCATTACTCTTAAACTTGGCAACATAAATCACAATTAAGGTGAAAGAGGGCTATGAGACTCAACATGTCATAGAACTAAGTGCTGAGAGACAGTTTGGAGGAAAAGGTATGTTCTGTTATTTGCCATCCTATAAAATATTGGTTCTAGGAGGCAGAAGTACTTAAGAAACCTCTTCTCATTCAATTCTAGTCTTCAACCTATTTGTAATGACAGAAGAGATCATTGTCATGGGAGGAAGAGACTGTGCAAGCATAATTATCAGTTCAAAAAAAAGAATATACATATATTTGTGATAAGTTATAAAGAAAAAAAATTCAAAAAAATTAGCAGAAATAAAAGGAAAAAAAATGACACACTTGTTATCAGTTTATGCAAATAAAGCTGATCCATGTCCTCGGTTTGAAGCCTAACCAGAAAAGGCAAAACCTCAAAAGGGACACATTATCTCAGTATCACAGAGTGCTAACAATTCTGAAGAGTAAGAACTGCACTCAAGAAAGAGAGCAAAGCGTGCCTGATGGAACCCACACTTGTTAAATCTTCAGACTTCCTAACCCAAGTATTTCTTTCAACACTTGGAAGAAAACCAGTCAATGTTTTCTGTCTCTGTTATAGTTGCAGGAACTCCCAAGTGGATCTCCTAATGTATTCCTGATAAGCCCACACATAAACAAAGATTTCTGAAACATCTCCAAAGGAAGATACTCAACTATATCCACTGACCTACCCAGTTCAGACTCCTTAATTAGTGTCCAGCTTATTTTTTTTCAGGGCATATCTGTCTTTGCTTAGTCTGAACCTGCTGAGCCATATCATGTCCTTGTCACATATAAGCTTGGCCCTGACTCTTCTTAAATCACTCCAGAGTATTCCAACCTCACCTCCTACTGCTAAGCTGTGTCTGAGCCCTCAAGGTTAGACATAACCTGTCATTTTCCATAGTGACAAATGGAAGATATTCTGTGTTGCTTTAAAGGCCAAAACTTTACTGGAAATGTAGATGTTCCCAGGAGACACATTTTACTCAACATGAAGATTAACCTTCAGTGAAAGAGAGCAATCTGACAGTAGAAAAAAGCTGCTTTGCAAAAGTGTGAACTCCTTGAAACTGCAAGTATTTAAGGGGAAGTTCGGTTACCATCTGTCTGGGATGCAACATGGTTTCCAAACTTTGGAGGGAGTTTGATTTTATCATATGTGAAGGCAGTTCTCTTCTTTAAGATTCTTATCTTTCTACTTCAGTCACTTTAATGGTCATATCTTTATGGGAACTGGATAGTCTCTTGTTTTTAATGGCTATCTAGTTTGGAAATAAATTTGCTTGTTAAAAGTATCATTTCACACTAGGAGGACTTACTAGTAATGTCCATACTGAAATTGGAATAATTTTTTTGGAAGAATTTATAGTTTCCAATTTCTACATTTGGTAAAGCAGCACTCAGTAGAGAATAATGAATGGAAAATACCTCATTAGATATATTCTATTCAGGCTCTTTTGAGCAATATACCAAATAATTCCAGTGAGAACTTGAGGCAAAACACATTGCTATGGCGACGTTTATAGTACACTCATTGTAACTTTACAGTTACTTTTACTGTTCAAACATTGAAAGCTATTTAGTACAGATTTATTTTTGCTTATACAGCATCTATACTCTAGCTACCACTCCTAAGTTATTATTAATAGCATCACAAAAAAAGAGGATTTGTGCTTCTTAGTAGTTCTTTATTTCTCACTCTCTTTGAGATGATAGGAATGCCACTTACACTTTTTTTTTATTTTAGTAGCAAAGCAACTCAGATGCTGAATACCCTTGAGGATCAAACCTTGTTTTTATCCAGTGATGAAGAATAATAAAGAAGATAGGATAATTCAGCATGTCTATGAAAGTTTCACTCTGAGTACTAGAAATCATTACACTAAGTAAAATCTGCAATATGCTATCACCCCTGGTTACCTTTCTTTAAAAAAAAAAAAAAAGGAAGGAAAGAAAGAAAAGAAGAAAGAAAATAACTGGATTTCTAGTTTGCTTTTTTTTTTTTTTTTTTTTGAGACAGAGTCTCGCTCTGTCGCCCAGGCTGGAGTGCAGTGGCGTGATCTTGGCTCACTGCAGGATTTCTAGCTTGCTTACTTTTAACGTTGTGTGTATATATGTATGTGTGTGCAGCAGTATATATTACTTATTCTGAATTCTGAGTCTGCTGAGTTTATTATCTCTTATTTTATGTGGGCCAAATATTATGCAAAAGAAGAATCTGGACATTAGCGCAAGCCATTTTGCTAGCCAAAAAAAAAAACTTTTAACTTCGTAAGTAGCTCATACATAAAGGACCTCAATACCAGATAGTCACTATAGGCTTATTGTTGCACCTTTGAGGCACTGCTGCAAAAAGATGCATATTTTATATTTTATGGCTGAAACACTTCATAATTTAAAAAGAAATGGGCTATCATTGATTATTATGTAACATTTTCTACAGTAGGACAAACAGGTCAAACAACAACAAATCTCAGCACACTACAGAGGAGCTTCTTGAGAGGGCAGTGGCCTGTGGCCTGAGTGTAGATGTGCAGTTCATGAGGTAGAGTCTACCCGGAGGGTCTATGCAATACGGGAGGAAAGGTGCTTCTGGAGCTAGCTGCATCTTCAAGCCGTGGTCTAAGAATGCACTAAGGAAACTGGAATCAAGAAGACAGTTTGTCCTTTGGAAGGCTAACAGACATAGCTTGTTACCAAAATAGTATCGTCTCAGACTTTCAAAAAATATCCAGTCTCAGACTTTCAAAAAAGGTCAATGAAAGGAGCATTAATTCCTTCATATCTGTTTCTTGCACATTTTCACCCATGTCATCTGTAAGGCATATAGAGTGGTAAGACAGGTGTGAAAGCCAGAGAAGCTGGCACAAGCCTCTGAAAAGATCACTCAGCCTGCACTGACCATATGCAAGGGACAATCAACATCAAATTATCAAAGACCTGCTGTCAGATGAGCAGGAGTACAGCTCTAGGCAGAGTGGGCTGAAGAATTAGGTGACCTTGAAGCCAAGCACAAATGATGCAATGCTAATGCACATAACCTAAGAGTAGACACTGAAAGGAGTCAGCTCATTTCAACAAGTGTTTTCTATTCATCCATTCCCGAAGTGCTGAGTGATTATATACCCTATGCTTAGCACTCTGTTAAAAACCAGGAGGGAAAGAAAAAAATGAAATGTGATTTCTCCTTTATAATTCAAGTGGATATTCAAGCTGGGCGATGAAATAATTTATCATCCAGAGACACTTTTGAGAATGAAAGGGGTATTTTTAATAATTATGATGGAGCAATGTATGTAAACTAGGGATGTTCCCAGCAGAGGGACAAATGGTTGCCATGTAGATGAGATAGAAGTCATCCATGCTTAAGTAATCATTTGAAATGGAATTTGAAATACTGAGAACACCAAATGATAGCAAGGGTATGAAGCCATAAGAACTCTCATTTGTTACTAGGGGGAATGAAAAAGAGTACAACCACTTTGGACAACAGTTTGGCAATTTCTTACGAACTAAACATACTCTTACCATACAATTCAGCAATCACACTTGGGTATATACTCAAGTGAGTTGAAGCAGTCAACAGTGGTTGATTTGATATGGAGAGAAAGCATGCTATTTAATTTTTTTTTCTTTCAGAGATTGGGGTGAAAGCAGAGATGTATTTGGTGCAGCTTGAGCCCAAAGAAAGACATTCAGAGATATTTGAAAGAAAAGAGAAAAAGAGGGATTTTTAAAGAAAAAATAAACATCTTGTTAGTGTAAAAATTATTTTGCATAAAGTTACTTGTTTATTAGACTAGACCAATTTAGCTATTCTAAACTCTGTTAGCAAAATAGGCAAAATACAAAAACTAGCTTACTCCAAAAGTAAGGCCTCTGGACTCCACCTGACTGGGTTAGATTTCTTTTTCAACCACCAACTGACAGTGGGAACTAAGACAAAAACAGTTCACCCAGCCTATATTTTCTCATTTGTATATGGTGATGTTTACATAGTTTAACTCACAGGTTAGTTATGACAATTAAAAGAGAAAATATTAGTAAAGTGTTTAGTACATTCCTGGAACACAGTGAATGTTCAATAATTTTTCTTATGTGATTCAAAATATTTAGTTTTCTTGCCATATTTTATCAAAAATAAAACAATTTTATTATTTTATGTACCTGTAAGAAAAGGGGAAAATCCTGACAAACTATGAAATAGCACTGACTATAAGAAGCATATCAGTTTCAAAGATGTTAACACATGAAAACATGTATATCTTAGAATAAGGGTATATGGTAGTTTGGGGGACACTCAATGTTTAAGAATTGCTTTGATTTCTGGCACTGTCCAGGATCCAATTATATCAGAAACACAGCTGTGAGATTCTGTTTGAAACAGACATAATAAATTCAGAGATCATCTAGAAAGCAGTATTTTAACATTGTGGCTTCTGGACTGAGATCAACTTGAATTCCAATCCCCGCTCTATTACTTACCGATGGTGTACTCTTGGGCAAATTATTTAACTTCTTCACATCATAGCTGTAAAATGGGAATAATTATAGTTCTTGCCTCCTGTGATGACTGTGACTATTAAATGAGGGCAATGCTTATGAGGCCTTCAGCTCAGTGCCTGGTAGATACACAGTATTCAGTCATTACCATTTGCTAGCTATTAGTGGTAGCACAGTGCCTTTTCCTCTAGTCACCTGAGGGCAGATGAATGTTAGCATGAGGCGAGGCATTCAACAATAAACTCAAAAATTTGTGGGCCCTATAAAAAAAGCTACAGCTATAAACTAAAGGGCAGACCTGAAACATATGTTGGTGAAAACAAAATTGCTGGTGCTGGATAAATAAGTATTTTTTGAGACATTGGTGCATATGACCTGCAACCTCTTGATTTTATCTTTAAATGTGAAATTTTAAATGATATATGTGCAGTGTGTGTGTGTGTCTCTGTGTGCTTCCATGCACACATTGCATGTATATTAAAAAGAAAGAAAATTTCTCTGTGGAGCTCCTGGTTTTTGTTTTTATTTCTTGTTTTTATAACTTGAAATTTCTTTTCTATGAGAACTTCAAATGAACATATTTCAAGACATGAGGAAAAAATTGCTCCTAATATTCAAAATAAAGGTAAAATGGAAAGGGGATTAGATTTTAAGTCATAAAATCATTATGATCAGAAATGGAAATATTTTTATATTGTTATATCATTAATAACAAAGAAATCTGACATCTAATCAACATTGAAATCAGAACATGTTGATTAATTTAAATGTATGTTCCTGACAGTGTCCTACAAATGGGGGAAAAAGAGCACTGCATGCATTATGTTGCATTACCATGTCTTAGAGTAATTTGTCTCATGGCATCCAATAAATTACTTACATTCTCATAAAACAAGTTAGTACACTATTAAGTACCATAAATCATCATATTTGGTAGTTGGTGTAGATGAGAAACATTAGTGGAGCTTGAATTTGTTTCAGGTGTTTGAAACTTATAACATTCACTCACCACTACACATTAAACATAAAGAAACCTCTTTCCACTTAGGAAAATGTGTTAACCATTTGTTTCCCATACATAATACAGTGAGTATTATGTATCATAAACAAGGGCACAGTTAGGTGCCTGCAGGTTGTTTGATCTCCAGGAAGAGAGTGGCTGCATGGCTGTACCTGTTGTTTACGGCCACTTCCACTCCAAACTGTCAGTACCTGCCCTGCACATTATGTTAAGTATCTTGAATTTCAGAGTTGACAAAAGATTACATACTTCTAAGTTCAGAGAAAGGACATAGTCTGAGGAATAAAAAGGGGGCAACTCCATTAAAGAAAGCTTTGCTATATCAACCCTGAGACCTGTTTAGGTGAGGGAGACCAGACAGGGGAACTCATGGAATTAAGAAAGTTGGTCCTCAGAGGATCATTTCCCCCGCAAAAGGAATAAATGTTCCCTAATCTTAATATCTTATTTAACCATAGTACAATTTTAAAAGCAGGAAATAATTAAACCTTATTTGACTTTTACCATGTTTCCCATTGATGTCCTCTTTTCTGGCCCAGGATTTGGTGGAAGATTCCACATTCCATTTAGTTTTCATGCTACTTTAGTTTTTTCCAACCCATGGCAATTTCTCAGTCTTTCCAAAGATAAATATGTTTTAAAAGATAAATATGTTTATTCAATATTTCTATTCACTGGCTGAATTAATTTAACAAATACCATAAGTGACTATTTTTTCCCTTCCCTGTCATCCTATGACTGATTTTCATACTCTATCATTTTCTTTTCGAGAATCTTCTCACAAGCAGAATAAACTAAAGGGAGAAATGAACAAAACATTACCTTTAGAAGGATGACTAAATAGGAAAATTTTGGTCTTTAACTGGGGCCTTTGGATCCACCAAGAGCTATGGAGGCGACACTTCAAAGACAGTCTCTAAGTCTAATCACGCAAAGTCCACCAGCAAACTGAAGCTCATCCTGCAAGAAGTTAACACAGGAATATTTTCCACAACATTCCTGGTGGATAAACTTCCATTTACTGTGGAAAACCTGGAAGAAATTACCTCACCTAAGTGATCACACAGTATCACCAGTAATCAGACTTATTGATTTACTGTATTTCCTGATATGATGTACTGCGAAGGGCAAAATAGCATCACTCCTGTGGTATTCCTGCCAAAAATCTGTAACCATGAAAAAACATCAGATAAGCTCATGTAGGAAGGCATTTTCTACAATTATTCTGCTTGTGAGAAGATTTTTGAAAAGAACCTGATAAGAGTATGAAAATCAGTCATAGGAGGTCACGGAAAGGAAAAAAATAGTCACTTATGGTATTTGTTAAATTAATTCAGCCAGTAACTGGAAATGTTGAACAAATATCTGAGAAAGATAGGCTGGGTAAAACAATCGGGCTCCTAACGGGCAGTAGAGCTAGTATCAATATTCTTATAATACAAGGGCAAAAACCCTCACTAGTCTACTGAGTAAAATGTCAAAGAATGCCAATCCGTGAGCTGACAGCAGTTTTCCCAGTGGAAGGCAAGTCAATATTGCTTAACATCCTTGTGTGGTTACTGGCCCCATGTTTTTTAACAGTGTCATATTGTGACTGCACATATCACTACCACAAACAAATGGGAAGAGATGGCAGTTTCCTATGAAAGTCTTAAAGGCCATGCAAATATGTTTAGTTGGGAGTTTTGCCAGCTATTTCTTTTTCTAACTAAAATAAAACACTGGACAGGAAGCAGTAAAATAGCAAACATGTAAGTGGGTGAAAAGAACACTAACATTATTTTTAAAAACAAATTACACCACAAAGAAAAAGCTGCATGAAATGAAATAAAACATTATGGCCCATCCTTGCAGTATTCTTGAGGTCCTCTCTCTGTCTATGGTTTTAATAAAGCTTTGAAAACCATAATTGAACAAACTGCAGCTCTTTGTCTCATCATCTCAAAATGGGATTGTAACTCATGTTAAAAGATTACTCAGTGAGGGCTCTTCTCAGTGGGACCTCTGCAGGCTGCAAGACGAAGGTGTTGTCAGATGTATAAAATCTTCTTTGCCTAAAGCTTCCTTCCACTTTTAGAAACCATAGAGTATTAGTCTCTTCTTTTATAGATGAGAAAACAGAAGTCCACTGAGATTAAATATTTTCTCTGAAGGACATATAGTGGGTTACAGAGATAACAGAGGAACGAAAATAGAAGGAATATTCATGTAGTGCTACCTTGGTGCTACTTTCTATATTTCATTAGATACTGCCTCTTAAATGCCCCTTCTCCTTCATGTGTTGTATCATTTGTCTTCAGAAAAATTAGGTGGTGTATTAATCTCCTTATTTTACAGATATGAAAACTAAGGATTAATGAGTTAAAATAAGTCATTTGAGTTTATACAATGAGAAAGTTGCTGAGCCAAGGTTTCCAGCTGACCTTTTGTCATCAAATGTTCTCGTATGCTATGCTGAAAAGAAAATTATTATTCTGTATAATACATTCTCTAACCAAAAATGATCACTTTTATCAAACTGTACATTTCAACTCTATAAAAAACTATTTGCCATTTTTTCAGGCAAAGGAGAAATATTTTATTTCTTCAAAGATCTCTAAAACTCTTCCTATGAGAATAATCCTTATTTTTTATTTTTTGCTATACTAATATTAACCTGTATTTTAATTTTTCTACATATTTTTGAGAGTTTGGTGGACATATTTTTTTCAGTAATCATTTTCAAGATTCTAATAACTTCTGTCCTGTTAAATGCTTTTACAGGAATACATCATGCTTGACAGAAATTACCTCAGAAACACTGATGAGAGGGGAGGGTGGGGAACGGGGAGTCAGAATGTGCTAACAGAGGTAACTGCCTGAGAAGAAGTACTGCTTGCTGCTCTGAGATTAGAGATAAATCAATCCCCGAGTCCCCACATGACTGGGTTTAAGGAGCAAAGATAAATTCTAGCATCTAATGAAGTGATTTTTATGTAGTGGAAGCCAAAATGTAAGCCATGCTTTTAAATGCCTAATATTATTCAGAACTAAAAAGTAGAGGTCAGATTGGTCATTAAATGAAAAAACAGAGGCTCTGGTTAGAGGAGTGAATGAAACTCACATATGCTGAGAACTATAGGATCTTTAATTATTTATGTCCTATTTAATCATTGATGCACACGTAGGTTCATGGTCCCTTAGCACTTTTCTTCAAGATTTTCTCCATGCCGCCGATTATGCAATAGATTAAATCAATGCATTCCAAGGAAGCACAACTTGTATATGGTGATGGTGCTTCCTATTTTCGATAAAGTTCAGCTCATGTTTGAATACTCTTTGTCAAAAGTCTGGGGCCTAAATAAACGATAGAAACAGTATTTATTGAGAATTAGGTAAACTCAACCTGATTATATGAGTGAGTGTGGTTTGGGGGAAAGATCATAAGTGTGCATTGAAAACACAGGAAATCATTAAGTAATCTACTGTAACAATCAGATGCTTTACCATTTGGAGTCTAAAATACATGAATAGAATACTTAGATTAATACATTAATTAATCAAAAAGTGAACCCCCTTATTAATGGTGAGAACATACAGGAGGCCGAAAGGATTCTTTAGGGAGGCTTTTTAGTGGCCTCATTCTCTAATCCCTATGGACAGCAACTGGAAGCTTCAAACAAGAAGGATGAGCTTTCACCTTCCTGTTCTGTTCCAAATTAACTTAAACACTGCATCTATTCTGAACTGGGCAACCAGAGTTAAGTTCATTTTATTTAAAAACTGTACACATTCTTCACATAATCTATATCACCCAATAGCAGAAAATATGAATTGAAGCAAGTGTATCCCATGTGCTTTTTGTGTTCATAGGTTCCTTTACAATATATATACATATATTTTTTTTTTGAGATGGAGTCTTGCTCTGTCACCCAGGCTGGAGTGCAGTGGCAGATCTTGGCTCACTGCAAGCTCCTAGATTCACGCCATTCTCCTGCCTCAGCCTCCCAAGTAGCTGGGACAACAGGCGCCCACCACCACACTTGGCTAATTTTTTTTTGTATTTTTAGTCTAGACGTGGTTGCACCGTGTTAGCCAGGATGGTCTCGATCTCCTCACTGCTCCTGGACTAATATGTCTTTTTTTAAAAACAAACAAACAAATAAATTTCTCCTTCTGATTAATTCAATCTTTAAGGTGACTACATGCTGAAGATCAAGACAGATGAGTTAAAACTAAACTAAGACATTATGATTTACTGAAGCTTCTTGATTATGTAATATTATATGCATTCATACTACTAACTACAAATAGAAAAAAATCAAAGACCTGACTTTGAAATATGGAAATATGCTCATCAGGGAAGAACAGAGAAAAACTCCACAATCATGTATTACCCAATCATTTTTAAACAAAGTTTAAAATACCTATAATTTAACTGTATTAGTTTCCTATTGCTTCCATAGCAAATTGCCATTAACACTGTGGCTTAAAAAAACACACGTTTAGTCTGGGCGTGGTGGCTCAAGCCTGTAATCCCAGCACTTTGGGAGGCTGAGGCAGGTGGATCACTCAAGGTCAGGAGATCAAGATCATCCTGGCTAACACAGTGAAACCCCATCTCTACTAAAAATACAAAAAATTAGCCAGGCATGGTGGTGGGCACCTGTAGTCCCAGCTACTCGGGAGGCTGAGGCAGGAGAATGGCGTAAACCTGGGAGGCAGAGCTTGCAGTGAGCCGAGATCGAACCGCTGCACTCCAGCCTGGGCAACAGAGTGAGACCTTTCCATCTCAAAAAACAAAACAAAACAAAACAAAATACAGCACACATTTATTATCTTAGAGTTCCAGAAATCAAATTCAGAAATAAATTTCACCGGTTGAACTCCAGGTGTCCAAAGCCCTTGGGAAGCATCCATTTCCTTGTGTTTTCCAATTCCTATGGGCTGCCTCAATTTTCTGGGTCATGGCCCTGCATCATGTCAGCCTTTGCTTCTTTCATCATAACTCCTCTGACTCTCTCAATCTGACATCCTGTGTTCCTCTGGTAAAGAGTCAGTTTTTATCTGGGATAATTCATGAAAATCTTTGCATTTCAAGATTATTAATCACATTTGTAATGTCCCTGTTGACATGTTGGATAACATACTTGTATGTTCTGGGGATCAGAATGTAAATATCTTTGGGAGGCCTTTGTTATTCTGCCTATCAAAATAACTATCACCACAGTAGTCACTTACTTGAATCTAAGTGAAGAATAACTCATGAGTTTCATCCACAAATACTTGTCAGCTTGGATCCTTCTACTGTTTATGGTTAATTCATGATACATTAAATGATCCTGATTTTTGCATGTATTTAGTTAAACTTATCTGCGGGAGAGTGTTTGCAAAATGGCTGCAATTATTCTCCTCCTACTATCTATTTCCCTTTGCAAATGCAAATTTGCATTTCCTTCTGTCAAGAGGTGGAGTCTATGTCAGCACACTTTTAATCTGGCTTGCTTTGTGGCTACTTTGATCAACAGAACATGGAGAAGTAATGTGCAAATTCTGAATATAGCCCTCCACAGGCCTCATGTGTTCCTACTTTCCCTCTTAAAACTTCTATGACCTGGGGTGGTTCCAAGACGGCTGAATAGGAAGAGCTCCAGTCTACAGCTCCCAGCGTGAGCGACACAGAAGATGGGTGATTTCTGCATTTCCAACTGAGCAAATGGCACACCAGGAGATTATATCCCATGCTTGGCTCAGAGGGTCCCACGCCCACGGAACCTCACTCATTGCTAGCACAGCAGTCTGAGATTGATCTGCAAGACAGCAATGAGGCTGGGGGAGGGGTGCCCACCATTGCTGAGGCTTGTGTAGGTAAACAAAGCTGCCAGGAAGCTCGAACTGGGTGGAGCCCACCACAGCTCAAGGAGGCCTGCCTGCCTCTGTAGACTCCACCTCTCCGGGCAAGGCATAGCTGAACAAAAGGCAGCAGAAACTTCTGCAGACTTAAACATCCCTGTCTGACAGCTTTGAAGTGAGTAGTGGTTCTCCCAGCATGGAGTTTGAGATCTGAGAACGGACAGACCGCCCCCTCAAGTGGGTCCCTGACCCCTGAGTAGCCTAACTGGGAGGCATCCTCCAGTTAGGGCAGATTGACACTTCACATGGCAAGGTAACCCTCTGAGGCAAAGCTTCCAGAGGAACGACCAGGCAGCAACATTTGCTGTTCAGCAATATTCGCTGTTCTGCAGCCTCTGCTGTTGATACCCAGGCAAACAGGGTCTGGAGTGGACCTCCAGCAAACTCCAACAGACCTGCAGCTGAGGGTCCTGTCTGTTAGAAGGAAAACTAACAAACAGAAAAGATAGCCACACCAAATTCCCATCTGTACATCACCATCATCAAAGACCAGAGGTAGATAAAACCACACAGATGGGGAAAAAACAGAGCAGAAAAGCTGAAAATTATAAAAATCAGAGCGCCTCCTCTCCTCCAAAGGAACACAGCTCCTCGCCAGCAACAGAACAAAGCTGGATGGAGAATGAATTTGACGAGTTGAGAGAAAGCTTCAGATGATCAAACTTCTCTGAGCTAAAGGAAGAAGTTCGAATCCATCGCAAAGAAGATAAAAACCTTAAAAAAGATTAGACTAATGGCTAACTAGAATAACCAAAGTAGAGAAGTCCTTAAATGACCTGATAGTGCTGAAAAACATGGCGTGAGAACTATGTGATGAATGCACAAGCTTCAGTAGCCGATTCAATCAACTGGAAGAAAGGGTATCAGTGATTGAAGAACAAATGAAATAAATGAAGCGAGAAGAGAAGTTTAGAGAAAAAAGAGTAAAAGGAAATGAACAAAGCCTCCAAGAAATATGGGACTATGTGAAAAGACCAAATCTACATCTGACTGGTGTACCTGAAAGTGACGGGGAGAATGCAGCCAAGTTGGAAAACACTCTGCAGGATGTTATCCAGGAGAACTTCCCCAATCTAGCAAGGCAGGCCAACGTTCAGATTCAGGAAATACAGAGAACACCACAAAGATACTCCTGGAGAAGAGCAACTCCAAGACACATAATTGTCAGATTCACCAAAGTCGAAATGAAGGAAAAAATGTTAAGGGCAGCCAGAGAGAAAGGTTGGGTTACTCACAAAGGGAAGCCCATCAGACTAACAGCAGATCTCTCAGCAGAAACTCTACAAGCCAGAAGAGAGTGGGGGCCAAATCAACATTCTTAAAGACGCAGAATTTCATATCCAGCCAAACTCAGCTTCATAAGTGAAGGAGAAATAAAATACTTTACAGACAAGCAAATGCTGAGAGATTTTGTCACCACCAGGCCTGCCCTACAAGAGCTCCTGAAGGAAGCACTAAACATGGAAAGGAACAACCAGTACCAGCCACTGAAAAAACACAACAAATTATTAAGACCATCGATACTAGGAAGAAAGCACAACAACTAATGAGCAAAATAACCAACTAACATCATAATGACAGGATCAAATTCACACATAACAATATTAACTTTAAATTGAAATGGGCTAAATGCTCCAATCTGTGTGCTGTATTCAGGAGACCCATCTCCTGTGCAGAGACACACATAGGCTCAAAATAAAGGGATGGAGGAAGATCTACCAAGCAAATGGAAAACAAAAAAAGGTAGGGGTTGCAATGCTAGTCTCTGAGAAAACAGACTTTAAACCAACAAAGATCAAAAGAGACAAAGAAGGCCATTGCATAATGGTAAAGGGATCAATTCAACAAGAAGAGCTAACTATCCTAAATATATATGCACCCAATACAGGAGCACCTAGATTCATAAAGCAAGTCCTGAGTGACCTACAAAGAGACTTAGACTCCCATACAATAATAATGGGAGAATTTAAAACCCCACTGTCAACATTAGACAGATCAACGAGACAGAAAGTTAACAAGGATATCCAGGAATTGAACTCAGCTCTGCACCAAGCAGACCTAATAGATGTCTGCAGAACTCTCCGCCCCAAATCAACAGAATATACATTCTTCTCAGCACCACATCACACTTATTCCAAAATTGACCACATAGTTGGAAGTAAAGCACTCCTCAGCAAATGTAAAAGAACAGAAATTATAACCAACTGTCTTTCAGACCACAGTGCAATCAAACTAGAGCTCAGGATTAAGAAACTCACTCAAAACCACTCAACTACATGGAAATTGAACAACCTGCTCCTGAATGACTACTAGGTACATAATGAAATGAAGGCAGAAATAAAGATGGTCTTTGAAACCAATGAGAACAAAGACACAACATACCAGAATCTCTGGGACACATTCAAAGCAGTGTGTAGAGGAAAATTTATAGCACTAAATGCCCACAAGAGAAAGCAGGAAAGATCTAAAATTGACACCCTAACATCACAATTAAAAGAACTAGAGAAGCAAGAGCAAACACATTCA
The DNA here is from genome assembly GCF_009828535.3 of Hylobates moloch. Taxonomy (NCBI): domain Eukaryota; kingdom Metazoa; phylum Chordata; class Mammalia; order Primates; family Hylobatidae; genus Hylobates; species Hylobates moloch. The sequence continues at coordinate 75,693,233 of NW_026652276.1, forward strand.
AAAGCTAGCAGAAGGCAAGAAATAACTAAGATCGGAGCAGAACTGAAGAAAATAGAGACACAAAAAATCCTTCAAAAATCAATGAATCCAGGAGCTGGTTTATTGAAAAGACCAACAAAATTGATAGACCACAAGCAAGACTAATAAAAAAGAAAAGAAAGACTCAAATAGATGCCATAAAAAATAATAAAGGGGATATCCCCACCAATCCCACAGAAATACAAACTACCATCAGAGAATACTATAAACACCTCTATGCAAATAAACTACAAAATCTAGAAGAAATGGATAAATTCCTCGACACATACACCCTCCCAAGACTAAACCAGGAAGAACTTGAATCCCTGAATAGACCAATAACAGGCTCTGAAATTGAGGCAATAATTAATAGCCTACCAACCAAAAAAAGTCCAGGACCAGATGGATTCACAGCTGAATTCTATCAGAGGTACAAGGAGGAGTTGGTACCATTCCTTCTGAAACTATTCCAATCAATAGAAAAAGAGGGAATCCTCCCTAACTCATTTTATGAAGCCAGCATCATCGTGATACCAAAGTCTGAAACAGACATAACAAAAAAAGAGAATTTTAGACCAATATCCCTGATGAACATCAATGCATAAATCCTCAATAAAATACTGGCAAACCAAATCCAGTAGCACATCAAAAAGCTTATCCACCATGATCAAGTGGGCTTCATCCCTGGCATGCAAGGCTGGTTCAACATACACAAATCAATAAACATAATCCAGCATATAAACAGAACCAAAGACAAAAACCATGATTATCTCAATAGAGGCAGAAAAGGCCTTTGACAAAATTCAACAGCCCTTCATGCTAAATCAATAAACTAGGTATTGATGGGACATATCTCAAAATAATAAGAGCTATTTATGACAAACCCACAGCCAATACCATACTGAATGTACAAAAACTGGAAGCATTCCCTTTGAAAACTGGCACAAGACAGGGATGCCCTCTCTCACCACTCCTATTCAACATAGTGTTGGAAGTTCTGGCCAGGGCAATCAGGCAAGAGAAAGAAATAAAGCGTATTCAATTAGGAAAAGAGGAAGTCAAATTGTCCCTGTTTGCAGATGACATGATTGTATATTTAGAAAATCCCATTGTCTCAGCCCAAAATCTCCTTAAGCTGATAAGCAACTTCAGCAAATTCTCAGGATACAAAATCAATGTGCAAAAATCACAAGCATTCTTATACACCAATAACAGACAAACAGAGAGCCAAATCATGAGTGAACTCCCATTCACAATTGCTTCAAAGAGAATAAAATACCTAGGAATCCAACTTACAAGGGACGTGAAGGACCTCTTCAAGGAGAACTACAAACCACTGCTCAATGAAATCAAAGAGGATACAAACAAATGGAAGAACATTCCATGCTCATGGGTTGGAAGAATCAATATCGTGAAAATGGCCATACTGCCCAAGGTAATTTATAGATTCAATGCCATCCCCATCAAGCTACCAATGACTTTCTTCACAGAATTGGAAAAAACTACTTTAAAGTTCATATGGAACCAAAAAAGGGCCTATATTGCCAAGACAATCCTAAGCCAAAAGAACAAAGCTGGAGGCATCACTCTACCTGACTTCAAACTATACTATAAGACTATAGTAACCAAAACAGCATGGTACTGGTACCAAAACAGAGATATAGACCAATAGAACAGAACAGAGCCCTCAGAAATAATAGCACACATCTACAACCAGCTGATCTTTGACAAACCTAACAAAAACAAGAAATGTGGAAAGTATTCCCTGTTTAATAAATGGTGCTGGGAAAACTAGCTAGCCATATGTAGAAAGCTGAAACTGGATCCCTTCCTTACACCTTATACAAAAAATTAATTCAAGGTGGATTAAAGAGTTAAATGTTAGACCTACAACCATAAAAACCCTAGAAGAAAACCTAGGCAATACCATTCAGGACATAGGAATGGGCAAGGACTTCATGTCTAAAACACCAAAAGCAATAGCAACAAAAGCCAAAATTGACAAATGGGATCTAATTAAACTAAAGATCTTCTGCACAGCAAGAGAAACTACCATCAGAGTGAACAGACAACCTACAGAATGGGAGAAAATTTTTGCAATCTACTCATCTGACAAAGGGCTAATATGCAGAATCTACAAAGAACTCAAACAAACTTACAAGAAAAAAACAAACAACCCTGTCACAAAGTGGGTGAAGGATATGAACAGGCACTTCTCAAAAGAAGACATTTATACAGCCAACAGACACATGAAAAAATGCTCATCATCACTGGCCATCAGAGAAATGCAAATCAAAACCACAGTGAGATACCATCTCACACCAGTTAGAATGGCGATCATTAAAAAGTCAGGAAACAACAGGTGCTGGAGAGGATGTGGCGAAATAGGAACACTTTTACACTGTTGGTGGGACTGTAAACCAGTTCAACCACTGTGGAAGACAGTGTGGTGATTCCTCAAGGATCTAGAAGTAGAAATACCATTTGACCCAGCCATCCCATTACTGGGTATATACCCAAAGTATTATAAGTCATGCTGCTATAAAGACATATGCACACGTATGTTTATTGTGGCACTATTCACAATAGCAAAGACTTGGAACCAATGCAAATGTCCATCAATGATAGACCGGATTAAGTAAATGTGGCATATATACACCATGGAATACTGGTGTACACTTACACACATGGAATACAGCCATAAAAAAGGATGAGTTCATGTCCTTTGTAGGGATATGGATGAAGATGGAAACCATCATTCTCAGCAAACTATCACAAGGACAAAAAACCAAACACTGCATGTTCTCACTCATAGGTGGGAATTGAACAACGAGAACACTTGGACACAGGAAGGGGAACATCACACACCGGGGCCTGTCATGAGGTGGGGGGAAGGGGAGGGATAGCATTAGGAGATATACCTAATGTAAATGACGAGTTAATGGGTGCAGCACACCAACATGGCACATGTATACATATGTAACAAACCTGCACATTGTGCACATGTACCCTAGAACTTAAAGTATATTAAAAAAAACAACAAAAAAACCTTATATGACCTGTCTATACATCTGGGTAACCTACCTGAGGAGGAGAGATGCAGAGTTGAGTTGTCCCAGCTCTGTTGTCATCCTAGAATAGGCAGACTCCCGCTGACTTTGCAGCTGACCATAGACACATGAGTGACATCAGACAAGATCAGATGAACTGCCAAGCTCATCGGAGACTTCTAAACAATTGTAAAGCCACTAATGTTCTAACCCCACTAATTTTGGGGTGGTTTGTTACACAGCAAATGCTATTGACAATTTACATAATAACAATGTATTTCTTAGTGTTACAAATGGATGTCACATTCTCTCAAAGATTTGTAATTTTGCAACAAATTTTTGTAAATTCTTAAAAACTCTTAAAATTATGTTCTACGTCGTTTATTTGAGAGGATGCTTGCATGAATTTGTATCTTTGGATTATAGTCTGCCTCATAAGCATGAAAATATTCAGTTTAAATCTTCATTCTAAGTTGTTTTAACAGGGTGTTTTAGAAATGACAATAGGTTGTGCTGATTTTGGAAAATTATAAGATGAAAAAATTATTTTAAGAATTTCTCACTGATTTTCTATTGTAATTATGTTAGAATAAATTGTTTTAACAAAGACTCTGAAATAGTGAATGTTTTAGGTATTGATATCTCTTTTTAATGACCTTGCACACTTATAGAAAATAATGTTTGTTTGCTTATTGATGGAGTCTCACTCTGTCACCCAGGGTGGAATGCAGTGGTGCAATCATAGCAACCCCTTGCTCATGGGCTCAAGGGATCCTCCTGACTCAGACTCCCAAGCCAGCTAATTTTTAAATATTTGTAGAGACACGGTTTTGCTATGTTGCTTGGGCTGTTCTCGAACCCCTGGCAACAAGTGATTCTCCTGTCTCAGGTTTCCCAAAGTGCTGGGAAAACAGGTGTGAGCCACTGTGCCTGGCCTTTTGAGAAAAATATTAAGAGTCTTGTAGATCCCTTTTCCTAGTAATAAATGTTTGTCTGACCAAACTCTCCTTAAACAGACACATTATAATTAATAGGTACATTTCCCTTCTGTTTGCTGACAAATATTTAGATTAAAAACTGTGTATATACACATATATACATCCATTATACACACATATAATGTCTAATTGTAATGTACATCCACTTACAAGTAAATATACATACACACACATATATTATAGAAAAATACATTAAAATGTATAGTTACATATACATGTATGTATATATAATGTATGTGTATATGTGTATGTGTATGTATATTTACTTGTAAATAGATATACATATACATGATATTCCCTATCTTTAAAAATTCCACAAGCTCTCAATTTACTGCAATTATTTTACAAATTTTATAAACCAAGTGCCTATTACTGAAAGGTTTCCTTCCATAGCAACATTAAAATGTAGTTTATTGTTCCTTATGGTTGAGATGATTTACTAGTTACAAAAGATTTTCCTTATTTGAAATTATTTTCTGTCCTTGCTTTAAGTTTAATAAATATTGAATACCTTTTTCCACATCCCCAATATCTCAGTAGTCTCCAAAAACATAAATGTCAGAGTTATAAAATAGCCAGAATTTTTTAGATGATTTATGCAAATAAATATTATATCACGACTTTATAATGAAGCACTAAATAATATAAAGTGGTCACATGAGAAAGAAAAAAGCATCTATAAAAACTAAGAATTAAGTTGTATATAATCAATATGCGATGGGATGAAATATATAATTTTAAATTTGGTTGAACTAGAATTCTTTTTACATGTCTAATAATACAACAAAATACTTCACTTGGGGAAAACAAGTTAATTCCTCATTGACTTGTCTTTGTTCTTTTTCTTCTCATCCCCTTTGTTGTAGAATTTATATAGAAAATAAGTTTGCAAACATTCCTAACAGTTTTTATGTGAACTGATTCTAAAAATTATGTGTCTTCTATGGATAAGAAATTTTTAAATGCATCAACCTTGTTTCATACATTTATGGAAATACCATATTATGACATAGAACCTTAGAATATTTAAAACAGTATGTTACATATACTAAATTAATCTCATTTTTACAAGGCAAATGGTGGTTTTAATATATCTGGTTCTTTTCATAATTATTTTTATAGTTACTAGATGGCAAACCACCTATCGTGCTGAATATTAGTAATCTCACATTTAAATCAGAAACTCATTAATGTGTTATTATCTTACTGTTGTATATAAGCAGTTGCATCTCATCCAGATGAGAGTAGGTTATATCACATCATTTATATAGATGGCTTTTTCTACCTTTGATCATTTCTTTTGTCAGTTATCTTGGGTAAATGTTCAAAATTATTACAGTAAAGTCAACAGAGATTGAATGGAAATTATTTTCTGTGGCTTTACTTTTCTTAATTTATAAAGATAAAAAATAAAATGACATTGTAACTATCTGTGTTGTGTACCCCAATCCCTAAACATTCATCTAAATGATATAAAAGTATAAACAAAAAGGATTGCACCTGTGAAACAGAAAAAGAAAATCTTCAAATCAGGGATCAGCAAATGGTTGCATGTTTTAAGAGATTCTCTGGTCTCTACATAACCTCATAAATATAACTTCATATCCTTTATTATCATTAAACAAATTAGAGTTACTTGATTTTCAAGAAGGGTAGCTTACTACATATTTCCCAATAAGACAACTGGAAGCAAGAATTAGCAAAATAATTGATTTTCAAAAATTTTCTATTTCTGTGATGCCTTCTCTGAAGGCTAATTATCCATTAACAAGAATAGGACTGTGTACCTTCCTGATAAAACTGTCAATAGGTGAAAACCAAGTAAAACAAAAAAAAAATCAAACAAACAAACAAACAAAAAAGCATGGAGTTTGCTTTCTAAAGGAAAACCTGAGCTCATTTATTAATTCTTTGCAAAATCCAACTATAATCTCTATTATGTGCAGGCCCTAATGAGTGTAATAAATTCAAGTAATTCCAGTTGAAATAGTAATTGCTTTTAATTACTGCAAAAGTATCAATGTGGTCTTAATAATGTTGCTAATCCTGTTTCCTAAATTTGGCTAAATGCCCTCTTTAGCTAATAGACATATTTTATACGTGACATTATAGTACACCATAATCGCTGAGGAATGATCATCACCTACCACAAAATATTCCAGACTCTATCTTTAGTGTTTAAAATATGTTACCTATAATCTTCATAAGATCCATGTAAAGTAGCAGATTAAGACATTTGTATTTCTAAGGTTAAGTGTCATTCAGCTAGAGAAGTTAATGGCAGGCTTTAGGATTAAAACCTAGATCACTGTGGTTCCAAAGCCTTCATTTATTCCATGTCAGCATCATTACTGATAAATCCTCATAGAGCTTTGGCTAACAGCAACACCATCTGTTAAATATTTGAGGTACAAAGAGTGGTTAGAAATTGTTCGTGCCTCTAAGGAATTTACAACCTAGTTGTAGAAATAAGGCATATACATACAGAAACATCAAGGCATATCAATATTGTTTTTATGGAAGTAAAAGGAAGTCAAGTCCACATTGAAGCAGACCATAGAGAAAATTAATAGGAGAGGATGTCACATTTCACACTGCATTACATATTGGCTTCAGAACATCTGTCTAGAATACTGGTGGGGGGAAAGATTACATGCTTAGTAATAAATGGTAGGCTAGGCAAGGAAGTCATGTGTAAACATAGACTCTCAATCAATGGCTCCTTACCTTTTCACCGTACTCAGCTGGTTTGTTTCCATTCTTAGGAGCCTCAAACACACTCCTCAGCTCATCAAGGGCAATGGAAAAGCGCTCAATCCTGCGCCGACTGCTCAGGGAATCCTCCTTCAGCACTTCTGGCTGACAATATTCCCTGGTGGTGTTACTCTTGTCCACAGAATCCTTCTCTTCAGGCTTCGAACTCAACTTCTCTTCCCCTGTACTGCAGGGCAGACTTGAGGGATCCAAAGTTTTAGGTGCTGATACTACCTCTCCTTCAGTCTCAAGCAATTTGCTTTCCTGAGGCTGGAAAATTGTACAATGGCTGTCCCTGGGATAACACTCACTTCTCTGATAATCACAAGATTCCCATTTCTGCCTCAGGAGGTTGAGGGAGCCCTTCTGTATTGGGAACATGGATGGGTCCAGGTTGCCCTGCAATATCAAAAATCCTTTTATCAATGATACACTCAGGAGTCTGAGTCATTTTCAGACTCAAAATACTCTAGGAGCACCAGCTCTTGGGGTTTGGGTCTTAGTAAAGAAATCCAGCTTTCCTATACAGTTCCATACGATTTCTGGCTCTTCACTTCACCCCACAAAGTTATATAAGTTAAACTAGATTACACAGATTATGGAGAGGTGTGGTTTGTACAGCCATGGCAGTTTGAATATAAAGAAACAAAAGTGAAGAACACACGATTTTCTTCCATTTTCCTTTTATCTAAAATCAGCCAACAATTATTTAAAATATAAAATTTGAACAATTTACTTCATTGTTTAGTATATTCTAAGAAAAGGGCAATTTACAAAGTCTAACAAGAAAGCAAAATGGTTCATTTCCTGCCTGTAACAGTTCAAAATTTCCTTTGGAATTATTGGTTGCTGTTAAAGTCTTACTTCAGAAGCAGTAGACTAATAGCTAATAGTTATTAAGTTTTTGTTGTCAGGCAAAACACTTTGATAATGACTTTACATGTATGCCTCATTTTAATCCTAACATTATCACAAAGAATTAGTTGCTACTATTATTACTATTTTGCAGGTAAGAAAATTAAATAGTAATTTGCCCACGATTCTGTGTGACAAAGCCTGGATTCAAAATACATCTATGGAACTCCAGGATCTGCCCTCTTAACCAGTGGAGTTTATCTTTTGTACTTTGAGTTTGCAATTCTCATCTCATTGTGAGACTGATTGGAATTTCACCTTGTTTTAGAGAGTTTTGTGGTACGATAAGGAAGAAAAAAATGGCAAAGTGTACTCTTACCAGAAACACACACACACACACACACACACACACACACACACACACATATCATGGGCAGCAAGAATTATATGCTAGCACTAATTTTTGCCACAGAAATAGCTACTTCCTGTTCTAACCCAAAATAAATTTTGTTTTTGAAGGATCAGGCATTTTCCTGGAAAAGTATCAGCGCAGTGGGTCTGGTAAACAATACATCAGATGAAGGCTGAGAAAGTGTCTCAGAAGGTCACCTAACACAATAGCTCCATATTTCTCTGACTACCAGCCACATTATGAATAGTATCTTATGCACGGGGACTCAGTGCACACATTAGATTAATAAATGTATATATAAAAGAAAGAAACTTTGTGTTCATTAAACAATAGTTTCCCTAATTATGTGAACTGCCTGGTGATATTTTCTACTCTGAACTCCTTCGCTTTTAAAAGCAATGTGTGCTGCCCAATAAATGGATGTAATGATGTACTAATGTTTCATGGACTGCTGGATAGCTCCATACTTACAGCAGAAGTTCAGTCCCAGGTTGGGTTTTACTAACCATGTGACCTTGAAAAATCTTCACTGGTAAAATATACATCATGGCTTTATTTTGAGAAATGTATTTGATAAAGCGTATAAAACTTCTAGTGCGTATTCAACACCCCAATAACTGTTAATCCACTCCCAGCTCTATCTCTGGCTAAAACATCATTTTAATCACTCAAATATTGATACTGTACCAGAGCCTCCTAATATAGTGCTTGGAAGAAGAAAGGGGGGTATTTTAAGACACAAAGCCATAGACTGAACAGACTGGAAAATTTGGCCTTAATATTGCCAATTAGTAAGTTTGAATTAGTCACTTATTATAGAAAGTCTCAATAAAACAGTAGATCAAAGAAGACCTGAATATGTTTGGAAAACTGATCAGCATATGTTGAGAATTTAAACAACATACGCTGTTAATGTCTGTGTCTCATGTGTGGACGACAGAAAAGACCACATTAACATGGGAATGGTTGAGACACTGTCACAGCTGGTAGGAGTGACCTCACAAGGTTATTTCATGAAAGAATTGTTTTGGAGCCAATCGCATATAGTTGGAAAGGGAAAGCTGAGAGGCAGAAAAACTGGCAAGCTAGGGAGGAAAGCCATTTTCTCCTGTAGAAAAGGAAATCCTAATAATTGAAACAGATTTGGAACATCTGTTTCTGGATCAAGTTGGAATAGACATACTTCTTTCTCTCAATTTCTCCTACTAAATACAGCTAAAACCCCTGGAAATTGGGCACATGAAATAAACATGAGGACTTTGAAAAGTAGAGAGAAGGCAAACTGCCTAGGAACCTTGGGACCTGAGGAACAATATGGCGGTGAATTCCCAGGGATTTCTTTTTGCTTCATATATACAGAACTGGTAGCGGGAAGAACCAGTAACTCAGAAAGTCCTAAGGGGGAAGAAAATGAAATTTCCCCAGGAAAACCTGCTTCTCTAGCCAAATAAGCTGAAAAGTGTCAGCCTAGAAAGACAGGACACTTCTAGGCCATAAGTACCATACACCAGGCAAACAACATGAAGAACCACAACTAAACCCTTACTCCCATCAGCAAAGGCTGAGTGGTAAGTCTAAACTTCTGAATTTTTGCCCCTTGCTGTGTCTCTCTCCAACTATTTTCATATTAGAGAAGACCCAGTGGGGTCCAGGATTTTTGTTCCCACCTGATGGTGACGGGGTTCCTCTAGAAGATGTCAGTAGAAGCCATGTGAAGATCCTGTACTTCTACCCCACCTAGCGGTATCAAGATCTTCTCCTCTTCCATTTGTGTGTCAGAGGACAGAGTTGGTAACTAGAACTTTGTCCATCCCCACTGGTATCTAGAGCTTCCTTCTGGCAATGATGTCAGTGGAGGCTACAAGGAGAGCAATAAAGAGGGGCCTCCCAACTTTCCAGCCAGCAGGGGTGATGACATTGGAGAAATAATGAGGAGCCCAATATCCCACCTCCACAAAACAGTCACTGAATACCCTTCTTCAGGGAGTCAAAGGTCAGAAATACACAAGTAAGATGCAGAGTTTCACAACGTAATTGACAAAATATCCAAGATACACTTGAAAATCATTCATATCAAGAGCCACCAAAGACCTAAACCAAAGCAGAAAACAATCAACAGACACCAACACTGACATGATACAGGTGTTGCAATGATCTCACAAGAATTTTTGAGTAGCCATTACAAAATTGCTTTAGTGAAGAATCACAAACATGCTTAAAAAAAAAAAAAGTGAAAAAGTAGAAAGCCTTAGCAAACAAATAGAAGACATAAAGAAGAAACAAATAAAAATTTTATAGTTGAGATAGAAATAACCAACATTTAAAAACTCATTGGATGGACTTAGCAAAATGAAAAGGGCAAAAGGAAAGGATCAGTGAATTTGAAGATACGATGATACAAAGTATCAAACCTGAACAAAACAGAATATAGAGGGAAAGAAGAATAGAAACTAAGAGACAAGTTGGACTATAAAAAAGATCTAAAATTCATGTCATTGGATTTCCAGAAAAAGAGAAAGACAGTGGGGCTTAAAAAATAGTCCAAAAAACTCATGGATAAATTTTTTCCAAATTTGGCAAAAGATATAAATCTGTAACTCAAGAAACTGAGGTAACCACCAAGACACATCATAATCTAATTTCAGGAAACAAAATAAAAAAAATCCTGGTAGTCACTACTCCCAGTTTTATTCCAGTTGTAGAAGGTGGGAAACAAAGACCGTAGTACCAGCATTCACATTGCGCAGTGGCACAGGATGGTAACGCACTGTGCTGCAAAATTCACCATTATGAATAAGCAACATACCTGTGTCAGTTTTCAATCTATTGCCTCTCAGTTCCAAAAAGCAGTAAGAAAGAAATGGCACCTTGCTTATACAAAAAGAACAATCTGAATGACAGCAAGTTTCTCATCAGAAACCATAAAGACCAGAAGGTGAGAGCACAATATTTTTCAAGTGTTAAAAGAAACTAACTGCCAACTCCAAATTCTATGTCTAACAAAATGATCTTTCAATAACAAAGAAAAAATAAACACATTCTCAGACAAAGGAAAACTAAGAAGAGTTTGTTGCTGGTAAACCTATCTTAAAAAATTGGCTAAGGGGTATTCTTGAACAACAAAGGAAATGATGAAAGAAGGAATCTTGAAATATCAGGAAGGAAGAAAGAACAGAAAGAGGAAAACATGAATAAATAATAGCATACATTCTTTCTCCTCTTGTAGTTTCTAAATTATGATGGAAGGTGGAAGCTAGGAGTATAATGTTGTCTGATATTCTCAATACGTGTGGAGAAGTTAACCAACACAATTATGTTATAAACTAGGAAGGGCAAAGGGATAAAGGAGGTAAAGTTTATTTTATTTTATTTATTTATTTTTTTATTGTTACTATAAGTTTTAGGGTACACATGCACAATGTGCAGGTTTGTTACATATGTATCCATGTGCCATATTTGTGTGCTGCACCCATTAACTCGTCATTTAGCATTAGGTATATCTCCTAATGCTGTCCCTCCCCGCTCCCCCCACCCCACAACAGTCCCTGGAGTGTGATATTCCCCTTCCTGTGTCCATGTGTTCTCATCGTTCAATTCCCACCTATGAGTGGGAACATGCGGTGTTTGGCTTTTTGTCTGTGCGATAGTTTACTGAGAATGATATTTTCCGGTTTCATCCATGTCCCTACAAAGGACATGAACTCATCATTTTTTATGGCTGCATAGTATTCCATGGTGTATATGTGCCACATTTTCCTAATCCAGTCTATCGTTGTTGGACATTTGGGTTGGTTCCAAGTCTTTGCTATTGTGAATAGTGCCTCAATAAACATACGTGTGCATGTGTCTTTATAGCAGCATGATTTATAGTCCTTTGGGTATATACCCAGTAATGGGATGGCTGGGTCAAATGGTATTTCTAGTTCTAGATCCCTGAGGAATCGCCACACTGACTTCCACAATGGTTGAACTAGTTTACAGTCCCACCAACAGTGTAAAAGTGTTCCTATTTCGCCACATCCTCTCCAGCACCTGTTGTTTCCTGACTTTTTAATGATGGCCATTCTAACTGGTGTGAGATGGTATCTCATTGTGGTTTTGATGTGCATTTCTCTGATGGCCAGTGATGATGAGCATTTTTTCATGTGTTTTTTGGCTGCATAAATGTCTTCTTTTGAGAAGTGTCTGTTCATGTCCTTCGCCCACTTTTTGATGGGCTTGTTTATTTTTTTCTTGTAAATTTGTTTGAGGTCATTGTAGATTCTGGATATTAGCCCTTTGTCAGATGAGTAGGTTGCAAAAATTTTCTCCCATTCTGTATGTTGCCTGTTCACTCTGACGGTAGTTTCTTTTGCTGTGCAGAAGCAATTTAGCTTAATTAGATCCCATTTGTCAATTTTGGCTTTTGTTGCCATTGCTTTTGGTGTTTTAGACATGAAGTCCTTGCCCACGCCTATGTCCTGAATGGTATTGCCTAGGTTTTATTCTAGGGTTTTCATGGTTTTAGGTCTAACATGTAAGTTTTTAATCCATCTTGAATTAATTTTTGTATAAGATGTAAGGAAGGGATCCAGTTTCAGCTTTCTACATATGGCTAGCCAGTTTTCCCAGCACCATTTATTAAATAGGGAATCCTTTCCCCATTTCTTGTTTTTGTCAGGTTTGTCAAAGATCAGATGGTTGTAGATATGCGGCATTATTTCTGAGGGCTCTGTTCTGTTCCATTGATCTATATCTCTGTTTTGGTACCAGTACCATGCTGTTTTGGTTACTGCAGTCTTGTAGTATAGTTTGAAGTCAGGTAGCGTGATGCCTCCAGCTTTGTTCCTTTGGCTTAGGATTGACTTGGCGATGTGGGCTCTTTTTTGATTCCATATGAACTTTAGTTTTTTCCAATTCTGTGAAGAAAGTCATTGGTAGTTTGATGGGGATGGCATTGAATCTATAAATTACCTTGGGCAGTATGGCCATTTTCATGATATTGATTCTCCCTACCCATGAGCATGCAATGTTCTTCCATTTGTATCCTCTTTTATTTCATTGAGCAGTGGTTTGTAGTTCTCCTTGAAGAGGTCCTTCACATCCCTTGTAAGTTGGATTCCTAGGTATTTTCTTCTCTTTGAAGCAATTGTGAATGGGAGTTCACTCATGATTTGGCTCTCTGTTTGTCTGTTATTGGTGTATAAGAATGCTTGTGATTTTTGCACATTGATTTTGTATCCTGAGACTTTGCTGAAGTTGCTTATCAGCTTAAGGAGATTTTGGGCTGAGACAATGGGGTTTTCTAGATATACAATCATGTCATCTGCAAACAGGGACAATTTGACTTCCTCTTTTCCTAATTGAATACCCTTTATTTCCTTCTTCTGCCTAATTGCCCTGGCCAGAAATTCCGACACTATGTTGAATAGGAGTGGTGAGAGAGGGCATCCTTGTCTTGTGCCAGTTTTCAAAGGGAATGCTTCCAGTTTTTGTCCATTCAGTATGATATTGGCTGTGGGTTTGTCATCGATAGCTCTTATTATTCTGAGATATGTCCCATCAATACCTAGTTTATTGAGAGTTTTTTAGCATGAAGGGTTGGTGAATTTTGTCAAAGGCCTTTTCTGCATCTATTGAGATAATCATGTGGTTTTTGTCTTTGGTTCTGTTTATATGCTGGATTACATTTATTGATTTGTGTGTGTTGAACCAGCCTTGCATCCCAGGGATGAAGCCCACTTGATCATGGTGGATAAGCTTTTTGATGTGCTGCTGGATTCAGTTTGCCAGTATTTTATTGAGGATTTTTGCATCAATGTTCATCAAGGATATTGGTCTAAAATTCTCTTTTTTGGTTGTGTCTTTGCCAGGCTTTGGTATCAGGATGATGCTGGCCTCATAAAATGAGTTAGGAAGGATTCCCTCTTTTTCTGTTGATTGGAATATTTTCAGAACGAATGGTACCAGCTATATACTTCATTCAAACTGCAGAATGCTAATACCAATAGACTGTGATAAGCTTTATGTGTATAACATGTATTTAGGGGAACTACTAAAAATCCATCATACTTGAGGCGTGTTAAAAAACACTACAGCCAAATCAAAATGTGTTCTAAGAAATATTTAAGTAACTCATAGAGAGACATGAAAAATGAAAGACAGAAACATACAACAGAGGGAACAGAGAAGACAAACTTAAATTTCAGACTTAAGCCCCATAATTTCAAATATTACATAAAATGTAAATGGCCAAAGCATAAAAATGAAAAGACAGAGATTGTGGGGTGGATTAAAAACATTATTAAGCTATCCACGTAAGGGTGCTATTCTAGGTGAAAAAAGCCAATCTCAAAAGGTCACATACTATAAAATACCATTTTGATAACATTCTTGAAATGACAAAATTACAAATGTGCAAAACAGATTAGTGGTTCTCAGAGATTGTGAATGGATGGGACATATTGGGGTGGACTCCACTATAAAGGGGTAACACAGGGACATCTGTGTGGTAGTAGGAAAGTTCTGTGTCTTGATTGCTGTGGTGGTTACAGGAATCTGCATAGGTGATAAGTGGCAGAGTACTATTAGTGTATATAGTGTCAATTTCAATTTCCTGATTTTTATAATTACTATAGTTATGTAAGATGGAATTATTGAAGGAAACTAGATAAATCATGCAAAAGATCTCTCTCTACTATCTTTGCAATGTCCAATGAATCTATAATTATTTCAAAATATGTTAAAAACTAAACGGATAAAAAAGTGATTAGGTAGTCACTACTCCAAGTTTTACTCCAATTGTAGGAGAAGGTGGGAAACAGACAGTAGTACCAGCATTCACACTGTGCAGTGGCATAGGATGGCAATGCATTGTGCTGCAAGATCCACTATTATGAATAAGCAACATACCTGTGTGAGTTTTCAATCTACTACCTCTCAGCTCCAATGCACTCTTCAACATATGTTCCTTGATAATAACTGAATCCCTTTAAGCACTTCTCATTTAATGTGAGCACAATGTTTAGCTTTCTCAGCAAACACTGGAGGGGCACTGCAAGAGGAAGAGTCTTCCTGAAATTTCCTACCTGGGCTGGGTATCAGCAGTCATGAGCATGAGAACAATGTGGAGCCTGCCCAACTATAGTCATAGAATGATCTTATAGCCTGGGCCAGGAAATAACTTCTCTACAGCTGCCTTCTCATGGACACAAACCATACAGCTGCCTGTGGTCTGGAGGGTCACATAGGGAGCAGCTTTTGATTCTATAAGCCCCTGAGTATCCTGCATGCCACCTGCATGTGTCCTAAGAGATAAACTCAGATCTGCTTCTCTCTCTGCAAGCCCCTGCACAGCCCATGTGCTTTGAAAGTCTATTGCCTAGAGAGATGCTCCAACCCCCACTGCATGGCCTTGCCACCAGCTGCTGATTTTCTGCTTGGCCTGCCTCTGAAAGGTGGTCTATTGCTAGTCTGGAAACTCTGGGTCAGCTCTAGCCTGGCTAAACCAAAAAGCTTCCTGCTCTCCAGTGGGCTGAACCACACCTTCTCCATGAAAGTCTGGATCCTTTGCCAGTTTGTCTTTCCTTGGTTGCTCTCCCTCAGCCTGAGGCTAGTGAATTGACTTTCTTTGTAGCTAATACCTATTCTTCTATCATAGTTGTTAATTCTTTATATTAACTTATCTTGTTTAACTTACGTGTGGCTTCTTTTTCCTGATTGGACCCCGACTGCTACAATACTATTGCATAATGAGATATCTTCTCTCTAATTCTAACAGTAGGTCATAGTGATATGTTTTCAGTATTGTCAATGGTGATGCATGCCACCATTCCCTCTATGACCAACAGTTTTGCCATGGGACATGAGATTGGAAAAACTCTTCTTCCCATATTCCCTGATCAGGGAATGGCAGCAACAGGGCAGAAGGCACACTTCCCTAGGGCCATTGAGTGCTAGTCTTGTAGAATGTTTTTCAGAAACGGTGCAGAAAGAATTACATGGAAAAATAAGTTTAAGAAGCCTAATAGAAATCCCATTCTGGGAGAATTACAACATGCACACCCTTATTAAATGCTTTGAAAAGTCTTTCAGAAAGAAAGAAGTACAAGGACAGCGGTGTGTTGCTTAATGTTCTGAGCAATGTATTGTTTGTCAATTTCATCATTGTGAGAAGATCACAGAGTGTACTTACACAAACCTAGAAGGTATAGCTTAAGGGTATAGCTTACTACACATCTAGCCAATACGGTATAGCCTTTGCTCCTAGGCTAAAAGCTGTACAGCATGTTATTGTACTGAATGCTGTAGGCAGTATAACACAATAGTAAGTATTCATGTTCTAAACATAGAAAAGGTACAGTAAAAATATAGTATAAAAGACAAAATGTATTATACCTGTATGGGGAACTTATCATTAACGGAGCCTGCAGGACTAGAAGTTGCTCTGGGTGAGTCAGTGAGTAAACGTGAAGGCCTAGGAAATTACTGTACACTCCTGCTGTAGACTTTATAAACATTATATATACGTAGGTGACACTAAATTTATAAAAGAGATTTTTCTTTCTTCAATAACAAATTAACCTTAACTTACTATAGCTTTTTTACTTTATAAACTTTTTAATTTTTAAAACTTTTTGACTCTTAATAACACTTAGCTTAAAATTCTGAACCCATTGTACCACTGTAGAAAATTTTTTCTTTATATCTTTATTTTATAAACTTTTTCTATTGTTTCGTACTTTTTAAAAATTTTTATTATAAACTAAGACATATACATTATTGGCCTAGGCCTATACAGGGTCAGGATCATCAGTATCACTGTCTTTCACCTCCAATATCACTATCTTGTCCCACTGGAAGGTTTTCAGGGGCACGGACATGAAACAGAGCTGTCATCTCTGGTGATAATAATGCCTTCTTCTGGAACACCCACTGAAGACCATGCCTGAGGCTGTTTGCAGTCAATCTTTTACATATATCTTTTATGTTTTTAAAAAAGGTATGCTGTAAAATAACAATTATAAAAACATGGTATAGTAAATACTGGGCAATATGGATTTTTTTCTTCCGTCATAGTCTTGGGGACCACCACCGTATATGCAGTCTGTCATTAACTGAAATGTTACTATGTGGCATATAACTGTAGTTCAAAGTTGTCCTTAACTTATTTGTCCAGGGAACCTTTTAGCATAAATTGCTCATAACATCCACAGGTGCAGTTTTCCATTAAAGACATTTTGATAAATGTAGAAATAAAGCAAAATCCACTAATTATAAAAGGCAAGCCTCTGTTTTCTTCTTAGTATTTCCATGTAGTAGTCATGACTTTGGCAAGTTTTTAAAAAGTATTTGTTAATCACTATTATATTTAACAAGTAATTTTTTCGTATTTGTATTCTATTAAAAATTAACTGGCATCTCTTAAAGACCACATAATAAGCTGCAACATTTGTATATAAAACGAGAAGGCTTTCCCAGCATTCAGAGAATTGCATGCGAAGTCAGAATTTGGGTATGAATGAACAGAGGGTGACGGCTGTGTATGTTAAAATATAATTCCAAAAGTCATTTAATTTTAAAAAGATTCAGCTGAAATGAATACCCAACGGGACTACATAGGTGGCAGGCAGTGATCCTGCTGCAAATGTTGCCAACGGGACACGGCATCCCCTTCTTTCCAATTGAGGAAAGCAAACTTTGATTTACATATAATTTACTTCTGTTCATGGATCCAGAGACCTGTTGCTGGATATGGTGGGACCCACCTACCACCTCATTTATCCACCTGGGGGAGCAATCCTCAAGGACAACTTGAGTTCAGGTGGTTGTCTTTGCTAAGTTAAGCACCAGTATGTGGAATTATTGAGACTGAGATGTACCAACGTAGACTGAGGTAGGATGAAACAAAAAATTACTGTGGAAGCCGCAGGATTAATCAATGACCTGAAATGAAGCATCAGGGCATAATACAACCAATGTGGACATTTTAATAAAAATGTTTTGCAGTGTCACATACGGCACGTAAAATGTTTTGCTTCTAACTAAAGTAGTGAACTCTGCATTTTTCCTTGTTAGGAGTTGGCTTGGGTAGTTTCAGATATTTTCAACCATGATTCCCCTCCTTCATCCTCTCTCCAGGCTTTAATCACTGTGTCCTTTGACTCTCTTGCATTTCTTATTTTCTCTCCTGCCACAGGACCTTTGCAAATGCTGTCCTTCTGCGTAAGTACTCTTCTCTCTCCTGTTCTGCTGGTATCCGTTATTTATCCTTCTGTACTCAGCATAAGGCATGACTCCCTCAGGGAAGCATTCCTGACTTACCAAAGATGATATAGCTCACTATTTTAGCACCCTCAAAATATGTTCTTCATTGTTCACATTGTCAAAACTACAATTACACATTTGTTTTTGTAGCTATTTTATTAATGTCTGTTCCCTAACTTGAAAATTCTATGTTGGCAAGGTGCATCCCAGTTTTTGTTCAATAGTTTATCCTTCGCTTCTAACACACTGCCTGGCACAAAATTGGGGCTCAATTAACATTATTAGAATGAAAGGTACAATGCTGAAAAAAGTAGGTTTTCACTATAACTCATCGTATGTATAAACACATTTTTTCGTCTTATACTAGAATTAATATATGGAGCAATAGTTCCCCTGGGATTCACTCCAACTCAGTAGATATTAAAAGCAACTCAATTAGTGTATTTTTAACAAGTACCTGAGGTGATTTTAAGGAAGGTGGCCTGAAATCTATGCTTTGAGAAACACTAATAGAGAGAATAATAGCTTACATGGACTTAAGAAAGGAAATCTGCCAAGATTTAGTAAATACACGAGCTGACATTCATGTTAGGATTCCAAAGAGTTTATTTCACGTTGCTGCCAGGTGATCTGCTATCTTTTATAAAAGAGTATCAGGTCTTCAGAGAGAGAATTTGTAAGTCGGGGAAGGAAAGAAACCCTTGGTCAAAGCTAAGTTGTCTATATATTAAAGACTGCATGTTTACAAAAGTGTTCTAATATTTTGTGATCTCTGTCATTGTAAGAATTACCTCCTGCCCCTATTATTGTAACATTGAGTTTATGTCTAATTATAATGATAATGTTAGGTTTGTGGCCCATTGCATTAAACAAAAATAACGACCACAGTGATTTTGCCTGTCAAGCATAGCAATCCGCTGAGAGAAAAATTATCTTTGACTAAGTCTTGAGGAGAAGAAAAATTACCAAATGCTTCCCTGTTCCACTGAAAGTCCCTAAAGTTAATTTTAAACAAGCTTTGTAAATAGTCTCATATGGTTGCTTTACAAAGATTTCTTGTAAGTCATAACTCTTGTTTCTTGCATTTGAGGACATGCTTTGGTACACTTCTCTACTAACAGCATTTCAAGTTTAAAGCATAGTTATGTATCAATTTGAAACACATTTTCAAATCTGAGAAATCTATGATTAGTACAGAATCATAGTGAATGAAGAGTTTTCAGCATGGCAAGATTGACAATGGCACTGACACTTTTGATCTCTATTTCTAAAAAAGAAAATGTGCATAATAATGTAATAGAAGAATATTCTTTAATATACGCAAATGTGCCTTGCAGGGTTTTAATAGTCATTACAGATAGTAAAAAAGGAAATGCTCCAAAGTGAGGGAGATGTTTTACTAAAGGATGGTCTGGCCACACAAAGAAATGATGTAGCCGTGTGAAATGGTAAATGTAAAGACAACGCAGAACCAATGAAATCAGTATATGATATAAAACTGGGTAAAGAGATACACAGAAAGGAATGTATTTCATGACTTCAAAATATATGCATATGTTCAAGAACTGAAAGTATTTTTTTTAAATGCAAACAATTTTTTTGTTGTATTGGGATCGAGGCAGTTGGCTTTTCTACATTTTTAAAGAGAAAATAAATGCCATCTTTATCAGCATTGGTTTAAACTGTTTTCTTCCTTCCACAGAAGGAAAAAAATAGCCTTTTAAAACAATTATGGATTTTTCTGGAATATTTTTAAATTTCCCACCAATTACTGTAATATTTATAGCATCAAATTCCAATATTCTCACTTTTCACCACCAGAGAATGACCACTGAAGGTAATTTAAACCCAAGAGTCAGTTTACTGCAGTCATCTCTGTTTTAAATTACAGTACACGCAAACCCTCTCTAGAATCAGCATGCGATCTCTCTCTTTTCCCTCTGGTGGTGGTGGTGTGTGTGTGTGTGTGTGTGTGTGTATACATATATATACACACATATATAAAACTTATATAACATATCATAGAAGTTAAATATATATATCTTCTATGAAATGTTCTCTGAGCCTGACTGCAAGTGATGTCATTTTTCATTGCTCCAAAATTGTAGCATTCTATGTCAAGTAACCCATCAAAGGTTATTTCAGAAAAGAATACAAACTTCAGCTCTGGGAACCTGAGAAGCCTCAACATATTTGCTGTGGGGACCTGGATGGAAGGCCTTTTACTGAAATTCACAGGAAGCCTCTTCTCAGATGCAGGCAGGTGAAGTTCTGCAGGAGGGTGTTTAACCTTGTTTTACTCTATGCAATAATTTTTAAAGTTGGCTTTGAAATTCTGAAAACACAGCAGGCTGCAAACGGTCTGGATTGCATGCCAGAGCTGTTTCATAGAATAATTTCAGTCATAAAGCAATTGACTTTTTTCATGAAAGATCAACACATGTCTCTTTTCATTCCCATTGTTTCTGTGATTTCTACCTGCTCTCTTTCCCAACACCCACCATCCTCCGGCCCAGTGTGCTTTGGAGATCACAGCATTTTCTGAGGCCCTTTAAACATGACTTTAAATATTTTTTTCAGGTACAATACCAACTAGAATTCTAAAATATTTTTGTTAATCAGAATGAAGGCTGTGCCAATTTGAGAATAAAAAACATCAGAATGGAATGAAAAGGTATTGTTGGATAGAAATTTTTCTAGTGGATTTCTCATCTTTGGAAACTACAACATATGTCTGAAGGGGGAAAATAATTTGCAATATAATTCTAGCATCCTTCAAAATAGTAGTTAATGATCCCAATAAGATGACAGAACAGACGAAGATTGTGAGGCATATTAGCATCGGCAAGCTGAAGGTTCAAACTACAAAACAAAAGGTTTCCAGGAACCTGCCAAATTTATGTTGTCACTAAGCCAGATTCTCTGCCAAGGAAATCCTCAGTCTTGCAACTGTAGAAAGCAAGTTAAGGTTAGGTAAATATGTCAAACTAGCACCTTCTGACAAGGGTAAGAATCCCAAGGATTATGTTTATAATGCTAATATTAGTGTAATTTAACTTATTTCCATGCTTTGGTTATATTTTCTGTTACCAAGCTTTCAGAATTTTTGTTGTGATTAAGAAAGATTATCAGACAACAATTTTTTTTTTCAGAGAAAAAAAATCAAAAGACAACAACTGAAAGTGTTTTTCCAAATAAAGCAAGTAATTGATCTTTTCTGGGAGGGAAATTTTAATTAGTTTTGGCAGATAGTTGCTCAATATCTATCTGATAAGAATGTGAAAGAAATGAGTTAAGAGATTCAAAGAAATGACATTTTCAATATTAAAGAAAAGCTTAACTAAAGCTTTATTATTATATACTGTCAATTACATTAACTTTTCTGGCTAGGCTAGGTTTATCAGAACAATTAATTTTTCTGCCAAAAATGTAGCTAACATAGTACATTACTTAGTTTCCCACTAATAAGATGCATGCATAATTCATATATGTAAAAAAGAGATAGGAATAATGCATTTGTTTATTTTTCTTTCTTGTATCTCTTCATTCACATTTATTAAAGTGAACCAGCTAAGGCACCTTGCTAAGACAAGTTATTAAAAGAATTTATGAAGTTGTATATTTGCAATAAGCTTATCTTACCGCCATGTCCTTTTCTGTCAAATTTCTGTCCTGTGACTCAGCTACCACAGTCACGTATCCATTAAAGGAAAACAAAAATTTAACAGTTCTTTAACTTACTGATCTCATCTAACTAATGAACATCAAGCATGATGGACATACGTCACCAGATAGCAGTTACAAGACACCAAATCTCTCATAGCTAGCTCTGGGAGCTACATTATTTAGTAAGTCATGGAAGAGAGAAGTGTACCCTCAACCATAACCCCTGTTTGTGCTGGGTACTCAGCTTACAAGTTTACTTGCTAAAGGCTGATTGAAGCAGCTTTTGTTTCAAAATTCTATAGAAAAATAAACTTATCCTTAGTAAAAGGATCCATCTCAGAGTCCCAGAAAACTGTCTGGAGGATATGGGTAATTAGTATTTAACGAAAGAAGAAATTTGTTAAATATTTCATGGATTATCCCAAGCAGGCTGAGTACCAGACAATACCTGTTATTCAGGACCAAGCTGATGTTCTGTCATTATCAGCTTCTGCTATACTCACATACAGAATACATCTGTAATAAAAGAAGCATGCAAAATTTGCTCTTGTGAAATTTCAAACATGAATCTCAATGTGAATAATAAAAATAAAAACAAAGTTTTAGAGTTTACTATTGAGAGCTATCAAAGAATTATAAAACATAAATCCAGACTTCAGGGATTTACAGTCTGTTCAGATGCTCTGGTTCTCACCTTTTCTGTGAACCAACATCACCTGAGATGTCCTTAGCACTGCAGATTCTTAAGGGCCCACTTGGGGAGTTTCAGCTAGTTTCAATCGGTCTGGAATTTCAACTGGGAACTGGCCTTCTTAGAAAGCACCAAGAGGTGATTCTGATGCCCGAAGCCTATGAACCGACCGTTAAAAAATAAAACTTAGGGGCCGGGCACAGTGGCTCACGCCTGTAATCCCAGCAGTTTGGGAAGCTGAGGTGGGAGGATCACAAGGTCAGAAGATCGAGACCATCCTGGCTAACACGGTGAAACCCCGTCTCTACTAAAAAACAAAAAATTAGCTGGCATGGTGTCAGTGCCTGTAATCCCAGCTACTCTGGAGGCTGAGGCAGGAGAATCGCTTGAACCTGGGAGGTGGAGGTTGCAGTGAGCCGAGATTGCACCACTGTACTCCAGTCTGGGTGACAGAGCAAGACTCTGTCTCAAATAAAATAAAATAAAACTAAAAAGTAAATAAAACTTAGCTACATCAGCAGAAATATTAATGAACTGGAGAAGACACAACGCCATTCATTAATTCAATACCTGCTTGAGGATTGCTTGCTATGGAGAAGGTGCTATGCTAAGTACTCATAAAGCCTTCATAAAACAACACATACAAACAGAAAATCACAAATGTTGACAAGGGTGTGTAGAAATTTGAACCCTTGTGCATTGCTGTAGGCAATGTAAATGATGCAGCCTTTCTGAAGACACTATGGTGGTTTCTTAAAAAATGAAACATACAACTACCATCTGACCCAGCAATTCTGTTTATAGATATGTAGCTAAAAGCTTTGAAAGTAGAAACTCAAACAAATATTAGCACAGCAATGTCCATAGCAGCATTATTCACAATAGCAAAAATTGGAAACAACCCAAATGCCCCTTAAAAAGAGGAAATTTTGGCATACAATGCAATGTGGATGAAACTTAAAGATATTATATTAACTGAAGTCAGTTACAAATAATAAAATATTATGTGATTCCACTACTACATGGTACATAGAATAGTCAAATTCATAAAGACAGAATGTCAAATAGTAGTTACTGGGGACTGAGAGGAGAGAGAAATGGGGAATTTTTTTTTATTAATAAGTACATAGTTTCAGTTTGGGATGCTGAGAGAGTTCTGGAGATGGATTGTGGTGATGATTGTACACCAGTGTGAAAGTACTTAAGGTCCCTGAGTGGTACACAGATGTTCTTCAATTTATGATGAGACTCTGTACTAATAAACCCATTGTAAATTGAAAATATAAATTAAAAATGCTTTTAATACACCTCGCCCACGGGTCATTACAGTTTAGCCTAGCCCACCTTAAACGTGTTCGGTATACTTACATTAGCCTACAGAAGGCAAAATCAGCTAAACCTATCTTAAAATACAGTGTAGAATACATCACGTAATTTATTGAATACTCTACTGAAAGTGTAATACAGAATGGTTGTATGGGTACAAATTCAAAATCTGAAGTACAGTTTCTACTAAATGCATGTTGCTTTTACACCATCATAAAGTGAAAAATCATTCAATCAAACCAGTAAGCCGGGGACAGTGTATACTCAAACATGTTTAAAATTGTAAATTCCATGTTATGTATATTTTACCACAAGAAAACAACTGACAAAAACATGTTAAAAATCATGAAAACAGTGATCAGGGAGTGTAGAATGTACACTGGTAAATGTCTGTTATGATAAAATAAATTAAAATAGGCTTCCTAATGAAGATAATTTTTGTGCATGTTGAATGCAAAGGGATCCAGCCTCTGGTGCCTCTCCTCCCTGCAACACACACAAATTAAAGGGAAATTGCAAGTTGGTAATTTGTTATGTAATACAAATATCAGCTCATCTGAAACACGACAGTAGATAGAATCAGATATTGCTAAAATTTTCTCAGTAATGAGAAAACCATTTATAAGATTTTTTTCCTTGAGCAATGAACAACAATAACAAAAAAAATAAAATTAAAATTACATCCTTATTCAATAAATACATGACATTGAGACTGAGAGGGGTGCAGTTGGATGATGTGAAAATATGGATGTGCTGCTTATAGTGTAGCAGCAAAAACAACAGAAGTAGGGCTTACCATGCCAAGACTGTTGTTAAAGATTTTCTATTTAGCACTATATGGCCTTGAGCTTTGGTTTCCTTCAGGATAAAATGGGACTCATAATGCCTTTCCTGACCTGGAATTAGAGGGAATACATGCAACTTTGAAAAAGGTTTGCAAAATATCAGAATAATTTATTTATGCAGTACTAGAAATGGTTCAATAGAGACTTGAACACTATGGTAATACTAATCAAAACATATTTAAAATTTTCCTATAAGGTTGTAAATTCATTTTAAATTTACAAAATTGAATTAATTTTAAATATTTAATGGAGACAAATTATCTATTAAGGGTAGATTTGATTTTCAGAAATAGAGTTAGCCTAAGACCATTAAAATGGAATAAAATGGTTCATTTTATGCTCTTTGAAAACTCCCAGAAATGCTCAGATGAGGGCCAGCTGTCCAGAGTGGCAAACGTGTTCTTGATACTAAGGTCAGTTCCCTTGTTCTCTCAGGACCTTAGTTTCTTTACACATATATAAATCAGTGGTCATTTATGGTGTTTCAGGTTAAAATAGTTTGGGCATGGGGGCTCATGCCTATAATCCCAGTGCTTTGGGAGGCCAAGGCAGGAGGACTGCTTGAGGCCAGGATTTCCAGACAAGCCTGGGCAGCACAGCAAGACCCCATCTCTACAAAAAATTAAAAGAAAATAGCTGAACATGGTATTGTGTACCTGTAGTCCCAGTTACATGAGAGGGAGAGACAGAAAAAACCCTTGAGTCCAGGAGTTTGAGGCTGCAGTGAGCTATTATCCTGCCACTGCACTCCAGACTGGGAACAGGGTGAGACTCTGTCTCTGATATGGTTTGGCTCTGTGTCCCCACCCAAATCTCATCTCACATTGTAATTCCCATGTGTCAGGGAGGGACCTGGTGGGAGGTGATTGGATCACTGGGGTGGCTTCCTTCATGCTGTTCTCCTGACAGTGAGTGAGTTCTCATGAGATCTGGTGGTTTTAGAGTGGCAGTTCCCCCTGTGCTCTTGCTCTCTCCTGCCACCATGTAAGATGTGCCTTGTTTCCCCTTCACCTTCTGCCATGATTGTAAGTTAGGCCTCCCAGCCATGTGTAATTGTGCATCAATTACCTCTTTCTTTATAAATTTCCCAGTCTCAAGTATTCTTTATAGTAGTGTTAAAGTGGACTAATACAGTTTTCTAAAATAGAAAAAAACATATATATGTCCCAGTTTATTCTCTAAGTGTAATGGCAATAGTAGAAAGTGTGAAACAGTCTGACTTTTCTAAAACTTCCATTTCTTTACCTTTACATGTTCAGGACCCCTGGCCTGAGGGGTGACATCAAACATTCTGGGTCCTATTTTGGGACATTGATTTGGATAACGAAGATTGACAATCTACAATCCCTGGTGGATGTCACAAAGCTGCTTAGGATGAGGCACCATTGTAGTCTCTTGGGGAAATGATACATTAGGTTAGATCCAGGTGGTGCTGCTGCAGTTGCCAGAGCTGCAATGCCTAACGGAGGGAGAATGAGAGGCCACAAAAGCTGGGCCAGGAAGTAAAGCAGCCCTTAGGAGGTTGACACACAGCTCCAGGCTGAGAATCAGAAGTCCAGGGAAGAAGAAGAACAAGGAGAAGAAGGTGGAGATGGGGCATACCCCAAAAAGGAGAAGAAATCTAGACTCAGATGAGAATGAAAATGAAGAAAATGACTACTAGCAAAAGCACAAAGACATGGAAGGACTCATTAACATTAAGAACCCCAAGCAGGTAGGATAGACAACCAGAAGGGTCAAACAAGTGGATCTGGACCTGCTAAAGGAGATTTTAAGGAGAAAATGCACTAGCAGAGAAGACAGAGCAAGCCAAGGTGGGCCTTGCCTGGCTGGTGATCACCTGGAAACAGTGGGAGAAGGCTGCCAGGAAGAGGGAATTTGAGAGGAAAGCAAAATATGGTGCCACATTGTCGGGAAAATGAACATGGTTGCTCCCTTTGAAAAAATAAACACCACCTGCAGGAGGAGAGGCCAGGGACCTGGGCCAGAACCTCTGCTGTGTCTCACCTACCCTGTGCCCTGGCTCACTGCAGCAGCCCTTCAAGGCCAGAAGCCCCACGGCCCAGAGCATCCTCTTCATCTTGGCACAGAAATTGTTTAGGGAGGTGTCTGGGGGTGAGTGGGGGGAGAGTGGAGGAGGGACAGCTGTTATCTCTGAGACAGAAAGATGCAGGAGAGCATTTCATATGTAACAGTTTGAATGTTTTTTGCTGTTTTTAGAATTCAGAACCCTTGTTGGGGTGCCTGAGAAGTGGAGTAAGAAGAGCTTCCATTTGTCTGGTAGATCGCATGTTAGTGGACGGTTATGCCAGGAGGCAGCTGCTGAGGGGTTTGCAACAACCGGCCCTGGTCTATATGCCTGAATGCTCATTCAGAATGGGGCTGTTATCGGCAGGCTCATGCCCCTGGGTCCCTGAGGGTCATGGCTTTGTCCCTGGCCAGTCCTCTCTGACCGGACTCAATGGAAGGAAGGAAGAAAGCAGAATTGCCCAAATGCTTTCTTTGGGTGATGCTGTTTTTGTTAAATTTCTTCCCCAGAAGTCCCTATCTTTCAGTGTCCAGAAATATACTATATAGCCAAACTCAATGTGTTTTGAGTCTGAGAGATTAACTATTTTTTCCCTGGGCACATTGCTGCCCCAGATAAAATTGTTTCTCTTAGTTAGAAAAACAAATGAATAACTAGAGATTCTAGCAGCAGTATCTGTCACTAAGTGCTAGCCTGAATTCGTTGATGCTCCTGTGATTCTATGCTAATTTAATGTATATTACTTAAAGGAAATAGGGAGAGAGAAGCAAAATATTGTCCTGTCAGAAACTATCTAAAGAGAAGCATGTATGTGTAGAAAAAATTATGAAAGAAATGGTTTTTCTTAGGAAAATCTTACCTTTTTTCTAGATGTCCCAATCCCTACCAGATGTTCCCTTTTGTCTGCCAGGTTTCTCCAAATAATCCTGACTTCCTGGATACATCCTGACTTCCTGGATACACCCACATAGAAACAGGTTGGGTTCTAGAAGAATTTGTCTGTTCTGTGTTCCATCAGAATCAGATTATCTCAGTATTTTGGAACAGGTTAATCTGCTGCAGTTGAATTAATGAATGCTGCTGAGTTAGCTATTATCATTTTTTTCCTACATATTCTTAAAGGTAAGTTTTAACTCAAAGACCCATAGTGACCAAGAGGTCACTATAGGGCTGAGATACACTTTAATTATCACTGTGCCTCAAGTTCCATACACATACAAATAAACCTAATATTTAATTCAAAGTCATTTGTGAGGGTTTGGGACACTTGACATTTTTGGATAATGATGATGAACACGGAGTCCAGATTCAAAGTAACTGGCTTCAAATTCCTATTCAAACACTAGTATATGACATTAGATGTATTATTTAATGTATCTAAACATTAGTTTCCTCACTTGAAAATTGAGATGATAATAGTATGTTCTAACTATACTGTTGTGAGATGATCAAAATAAATGAAATCATGTTCATAAAGAACTTAGGATAGTACTTGGTACGAAGCAAGCGATCAGCGGATGTTAGCTTTTATTAGCAGTATTTAAGTATAGTTATTTGCACCCAAAAAGTGCTTAGAGATATCAGTTATCATCTTCTACAAACTATAGGAGACCACAGTTTCTGAGATAATTTTATTTCACATATAGTAAACTATATACTATTTCAAATGAGTGAAGTCTTTCTCTTCACAGACTATTATTGCAGAGTCTAATTAACCTCTTGATCCTTATTTGGTTATCTAATAGCTGTTTATTCCAATCTGGGGTTTTTATATGTAAGGGGTTCAGTGATACACTACTAAAGACAACATTGATTTTTTTGTGTAAAGGAATTCAATAGCAAAAATGCATTTTAATATAATAAATTAAACCTTATATCTTTAATCAATGAATTTTCATACATAAAAATGACCATAAATTATATAAATAACTGCAGTGCTTAGCCAGTATTCAAAATGTAGGTTTCAGAAATCTTGTTTGAAAGCTTAAAATATAGGGCAGTTATGATATGGTATTTGGAGAAGATACAGGGTGTGATATAAAGGTTCGATTGCAAGCCTAATGTTATAAATTGGTCACATTTTGAACTGCGAATTCTGGTGACTTCATTATTTCTTCAAGAGTTTGCCAAAGTCAATAAAGAACAATTAGCTCAACATCTATGAACTTAAAAAGGACTTAGGCATTCTGCTATATTAAAAAGACTAAATGCAGTACTTAGCGTGTTTCTTGTTTCTACTCTGGGAAGATTTTAAAAAAAGATAACTTTAGAAATTATAGACCTGTCATCATCACTATTTAGTTGAAAACTTACTGAAACATATCATCAAACAATCAATTTTCAAGCACCTAGAAAATCATGGGTTACTGGGTAAACTCTCCTTGGCATTGTGAAAAATAAATCCTGTCAAATCAACTTAATTTCCTTCCATGACAGAGTGACAAAAACAGTAGACACAGAGAACTTGATAGACAAAATACATCCTGACCAAAGTCAGGCAAATTCCACATAACACAGAGAGAAAATACAGTTTGGGTGACATTTTGTCTTTATTAAGTACTCCTATTGAATAAGTATGCTGAACACATCTGGAAGTGATACTCAGCTGGAATATTGGACATGTAAGGTGACTGGTTAGATATAAAGATGAGAGCATTCAAGACCAAGTTGTGGCAGGGCTGATTCTCATTATTTTAAACAAAATATTATCAGTAATTATGAGAAACCAAGTAAGAATCAGCATCATTTTGCTACTTCTGTTTTAAAAAAACCAAGATCCCCAACAGAAAAGGATGTGTAGAACCATAATACCCACATAATGTTGCAATGGGACTACTGTTGGCACATTTGGGGTTTGGAGGCCCAGGAGAGTGAAGATTAATGGCATGAAACCAGGCATGCCTTTGGGTCAATGCTTCTGACCAGTGAGGGATCCGTTTTCACTTTTGAGCCCAAATGTTTTTCCCACAAGAAAAATTTAATGTATCCCTCTCATCTCCAAAGACTCATTTAACAAAATGACTCGTTTAACAAAATGAAAACAGCATGGACAAATAAGAGAGTGACATTTTTAAGAAACATTGGTATAGTTCCTAAGCAGAAAACCAGAAATCTGTGTGTGCATTAAAATAATAAACCACTTAGTAAAAATAATAATTGATTTTAAAGTGAATTTTGAGGAATCCCTTTAGCAGATATTCAAAGTATTTGGAAATAATGACAAATAACCTGATTTCAGTACATTATCATCCCATCCTAGAAGCTTGTAACAGTGGGAGACAGATGAAGATAGCAAGATTTGAAAGAAAAGGTAGTAGACACTATATCAGCAATAAAGTATTTCTTTAGACAAGAGCTTGAAAATAATTTTCATCTCATGTGCCAACTCTAATTTTTAGTTGCCACCTGAATAGGCTTGAGAAGTTGCACTAGGCCCACTCTGAAGAATAAAGAAGTGCACCAACTATTCAATTTGATGGGGGTGAGATATTTTGCCCATTCCCATGAAGACACAGACAGCAAGTTTATACAGGAGCCTAACTATAGTATTTATATTTGACTACATAATAAATCCATAGCAAGTAGTCATTCTTGAATATTTGTTTATTCATTCTCAGCTAGGCTTTGGTATCTTTATTAGGACTTGAATTAAAGACTTTCTCTAGGTGTTGTTATACATATCTGATCTGGGTAAACCTACCTGGTTGCTGAAGCTCAGATTCTAATGCACTGAATGTCAACCAGGACCTTTTAGGGAATTGTGTCTTAACAACACTTATTTCTGTTGGGCTGTGCTAAATCATCTAGTCTCAACAATTATTAGATGCTTAGACTTCTCCTACAATACATGTGTGAATGGGCCCTCCAGACTGGGTTGGCACATTATTCTAAGAGACTCACTTTTATTTATTAATTCATCCACTTGACACACATGAGATCCAAGATCAGCTGGAAAAAAGTCACTAGTTTTTGAATTAAATCCCATGTAGTCTTTTATTCCCCAGGACCTTATATTTTGGTGTGAGATTCCAGTGAATTAATTTCTGACTATAATTCATTGTTGAAAGTGCTTGGCAGAGCAGTTGTGGAAGTCCAGAGCAAGGGTTTTGAATAAGCTCTCATTTGAAAAATTACACTTCTTGCATTAAACCCAAAATATCTCTGTAATTTTCCCATTGAGCCTGTTCTAAGCCTTGGGGCCATACAAAACAAGTCTAATCCTTCTTCCACATGAAAAAACAATCTTTAAATATTTGAATAAAATTCTAATGGGTCTCTTAAATTTTCTTTTTCTATTCAAGCAAACCATCCACAAATGTACCTTAATATAAATGCTTTTAATTCTTCCAGTCATCATAGTTCTAACCTGTCCACCATCAACAACCAGAATTAGTCATGCATTCTCTCAGCACTTTAAAGATAAATTGTTTATTTCTATTCCTGTAATAGACTGAGAAATGTTAAAAGACAGTTAATATTTTGATTCATTTGTGATCTCCTGCATATTTTACATGGGGCCAAAATCAATTGACTTTAACTGAACATAAGGGAAAAGTTTTTTTTTTAAAAATTTGGAAAATAAACATTTGATACCAGATTGTTTGGGAGTATACAGCAATTGCAATGGCAAGTACAGATTCCTAGGAAAATAAGATATATTGAAGTCCTATTGAAGTCTTTATTGCTAATGCCGTGTTTTTACTAGAATTGCTTTCTAACTAACTGTGAAGTAGATTGCAATATCCCAGAGTGATATTCTGAATATTTAACAACTAGTATCAGATGGACATAATCCTAGTATTAAAGCAGCATCCCGGAAGCATTGACTATATCTTGGGAAGGTTTAGGAGTCACAAGGAGGACCAGAGGCCATTTACAAAGAATTTCAAAATTATTTTTGATATTTTAAAAATCAGTAAGGCAATCATGGTGACTAGTGGCTGAGTAACAGCCTTTGAAACAGAATTTTAGCATTAGTGATTTTAATAGAAGCCCTGAATCAAAATCTCACATTGTCCAGGTCATAAAAGGAAAACGATCTGTTCAAGTTCACAGGGTTAGTGACAGAGATAGTATTCAAAGTGGCTGGAGGGTGGAGCCAAGATGGCCGAATAGGAACAGCTCCGGTCTCCAGCTCCCAGCCCCAGTGACACAGAAGATGGGTGATTTCTGCATTTCTGCTTGAGGTACCGGTTTCATCTCACTAGGGAGTGCCTAACAGTGGGTGCAGGACAGTCGGTGAAGCGCACTGTGCGCGAGCCGAAGCAGGGCGAGGCATTGCCTCACTCGGGAAGCGCAAGGGGTCAGGGAGTTCCCTTTCCTAGTCAAAGAAAGGGGAAACAGACGGCACCTGGAATATCGGGTCAGTCCCACCCCAATACTGCGCTTTTCCAACGGGCCTGGAAAACGGCACACTAGGAGATTGTGTCCCGCACCTGGCTCGGAGGGTCCTGTGCCCACTGAGTCTCGCTGATTGCTAGCACAGCAGTCTGAGATCAAGCTGCAAGGCGGCAGCGAGGCTGGGGGAGGGGCGCCCGCCATTGCCCAGGCTTGCTTAGGTAAACAAAGCAGCCAGGAAGCTCGAACTGGGTGGAGCCCACCACAGCTCAAGGAGGCCTGCCTGCCTCTGTAGGCTCCACTTCTGGGGGCAGGGCACAGACAAACAAAAACTCAGCAAGAACCTCCACAGACTTAAAGGTCCCTGTCTGACTGACAGCTTTGAAGAGAGTAGTGGTTCTCCCAGCACGCAGCTGGAGATCTGAGAACAGACAGACTGCCTCCTAAAGTGGGTCCCTCACCCCTGAGCAGCCTAACTGGGAGGCACCCCCCCAGTAGGGACAGACTGACACCTCATTCAACCGGGTACCCCTCTGAGACAAAACTTTCAGACGAACTATCAGACAGCTGAATTTGTGGTCTCACAAAAATCCGCTGTTCTGCAGCCACCGCTGCTGACACCCAGCCAAACAGGGTCTGGAGTGGACCTCTAGTAAACTCCAACAGACCTGCAGCTGAGGGTCCTGTCTGGTAGAAGGAAAACTAACAAACAGAAAGGACATCCACACCAAAAACTCATCTGTACATCACCATCATCAAAGACAAAAAGTAGATAAAACCACAAAGATGGGGAAAAAACAGAGCAGAAAAACTGGAAACTCTAAAAAACAGAGCACCTCTCCTCCTCCAAAGGAACGCAGTTCCTCACCAGCAACGGAACAAAGCTGGATGGAGGATGACTTTGATGAGTTGAGAGAAGAAGGCTTCAGACGATCAAACTACTCTGAGCTACGAGAGGAAATTCAAAACAATAGCAAAGAAGTTAAAAACTTTGAAAAAATATTAGAAGAATGGATAACTAGAATAACCAATGGAGAGAAGGGCTTAAAGGAGCTGATGGAGCTGAAAGCCAAGTTTCGAGAACTACGCGAAGATTGAAGAAGCCTCAGTAGCAGATGCGATCAACTGGAAGAAAGGGTATCACTGATGGAAGATGAAATGAATGAAATGAAGAGAGAAGGGAAGTTTAGAGAAAAAAGAATAAAAAGAAATGAACAAAGCCTCCAAGAAATTTGGGACTATGTGAAAAGACCAAACCTACGTCTGATTGGTGTACCTGAAAATGATGGGGAGAATGGAACCAAGTTGGAAAACACTCTGCAAGATATTATCCAGGAGAACTTCCCCAATCTAGCAAGGCAGGCCAGCACTCAGATTCAGGAAATACAGAGAACGCCACAAAGATACTCCTCGAGAAGGGCAACTCCAAGACACATAATTGTCAGATTCACCAAAGTTGAAATGAAGGAAAAAATGTTAAGGGCAGCCAGAGAGAAAGGTCGGGTTACCCACAAAGGGAAGCCCATCAGACTAACAGCTGATCTCTCAGCAGAAACTCTACAAGCCAGAAGAGAGTGGGGGCCGATATTCAACATTCTTAAAGAAAAGAATTTTCAACCCAGAATTTCATATCCCGCCAAACTAAGCTTCATAAGTGAAGGAGAAATAAAATACTTTACAGACAAGCAAACGCTGAGTGATTTTGTCACCACCAGTCCTGCCCTAAAAGAGCTCCTGAAGGAAGCACTAAACATGGAAAGGAATAACCGGTACCAGCCACTGCAAAAACATGCCAAATTGTAAAGACCAGCGAGGTTAGGAAGAAACAATAGCAACTAACGAGCAAAATAACCAACTAACATCATAATGACAGGATCAGATTCACACATAACAATATTAACCTTAAATGTAAATGGGCTAAATGCTCCAATCAAAAGACACAGACTGGCAAACTGGATAAGGAGTCAGGACCCATCAGTGTGCTGTATTCAGGAAACCCATCTCACGTGCAGAGACACACATAGACTCAAAATAAAGGGATGGAGGAAGATCTATCAAACAACTGGAAAACAAAAAAAGGCAGGGGTTGCAATCCTAGTCTCTGATAAAATAGACTTTAAACCAACAAAGATCAAAAGAGACAAAGAAGGCCATTACATAATGGTAAAGGGATCAATTCAACAAGAAGAGCTAACTATCCTAAATATATATGCACCCAACACAGGAGCACCCAGATTCATAAAGCAAGTCCTCAGTGACCTACAAAGGGACTTAAACTCCCACACAATAATAATGGGAGATTTTAACACCCCACTGTCAGCATTAGACAGATCAACGAGACAGAAAGTTAACAAGGATATCCAGGAATTGAACTCAGCTCTACATAAAGTGGACCTAATAGACATCTACAGAACTCTCCACCCCAAGTCAACAGAATATACATTTTTTTCAGCACCACACCACACCTATTCCAAAATTGACCACATAGTTGGAAGTAAAGCTCTCCTCAGCAAATGTAAAAGAACAGAAATTATAACAAACTGTCTCTCAGACCACAGTGCAATCAAACTAGAACTCAGGATTAAGAAACTCACTCAAAACCGCTCAACTACATGGAAACTGAACAACCTGCTCCTGAATGACTATTGGGTACATAATGAAATGAAGGCAGAAATAAAGATGTTCTTTGAAACCAACGAGAACAAAGACAGGACATACCAGAATCTCTGGGACACATTCAAAGCAGTGTGTAGAGGGAAATTTATAGCACTAAATGCCCACAAGAGAAAGCAGGAAAGATCCAAAATTGACACCCTAACATCACAATTAAAAGAACTAGAAAAGCAAGAGCAAACACATTCAAAAGCTAGCAGAAGGCTAGAAATCACTAAAATCAGAGCAGAACTGAAGGAAATAGAGACACAAAAAACCCTTCAAAAAATTAATGAATCCAGGAGCTGGTTTTTTGAAAAGATCAACAAAATTGATGGACCGCTAGCAAGACTAATAAAGAAGAAAAGAGAGAAGAATCAAATAGATGCAATAAAAAACGAAAAAGGGGATATCACCACCGATCCCACAGAAATACAATCTACCATCAGAGAATACTACAAACACCTCTATGCAAATAAACTAGAAAATCTAGAAGAAATGGATAAATTCCTCGACAAATACACCCTCCCAAGACTAAACCAGGAAGAAGTTGAATCTCTGAATAGACCAATAACAGGTTCTGAAATTGCGGCAATAATCAATAGCTTACCAACCAAAAAGAGTCCAGGACCTGATGGATTCACAGCTGAATTCTACCAGAGGTACAAGGAGGAACTGGTACCATTCCTTCTGAAACTATTCCAATCAATAGAAAAAGAGGGAATCCTCCCTAACACATTTTATGAAGCCAGCATCATCCTGATACCAAAACCTGGCAGAGACATAACCAAAAAAGAGAATTTCAGACCAATATCCTTGATGAACATTGATGCAAAAATCCTCAATAAAATACTGGCAAACCAAATCCAGCAGCACATCAAAAAGCTTATCCACCATGATCAAGTGGGCTTCATCCCTGGGATGCAAGGCTGGTTCAACACACGCAAATCAATAAATGTAATCCAGCATATAAACAGAACCAAAGACAAAAACCACATGATTATCTCAATAGATGCAGAAAAGGCCTTTGACAAAATTCAACAACCCTTCATGCTAAAAACTCTCAATAAATTAGGTATTGATGGGACGTATCTCAAAATAATAAAAGCTATCAATGACAAACCCACAGCCAATATCATACTGAATGGGCAAAAACTGGAAGCATTCCCTCTGAAAACTGGCACAAGACAGGGATGCCCTCTCTCACCGCTCCTATTCAACATAGTGCTGGAAGTTCTGGCCAGAGCAATCAGGCAGGAGAAGGAAATAAAGGGTATTCAACTAGGAAAAGAGGAAGTCAAATTGTCCCTGTTTGCAGATGACATGATTGTATATCTAGAAAACCCCATTGTCTCAGCCCAAAATCTCCTTAAGCTGATTAGCAACTTCAGCAAAGTCTCAGGATACAAAATTAATGTACAAAAATCACAAGCATTCTTCTACACCAATAACAGACAAACAGAGAGCCAAATCATGAGTGAACTCCCATTCACAATTGCTTCAAAGAGAATAAAATACCTAGGAATCCAACTTACAAGGGATGTGAAGGACCTCTTCAAGGAGAACTACAAACCACTGCTCAATGAAGTAAAAGAGGATACAAACAAATGGAAGAACATTCCATGCGCATGGGTTGGAAGAATCAATATCGTGAAAATGGCCATACTGCCCAAGGTCATTTATAGATTCAATGCCATCCCCATCAAGCTACCAATGACTTTCTTCACAGAATTGGAAAAAACTACTTTAAAGTTCATATGGAACCAAAAAAGAGCCCGCATCGCCAAGTCAATCCTAAGCCAAAAGAACAAAGCTGGAGGCATCATGCTACCTCACTTTAAACTATACTACAAGGCTACAGTAACCAAAACAGCGTGGTACTGGTACCACAACAGAGACATAGATCAATGGAACAGAACAGAGCCCTCAGAAATGATGCCGCATAGCTACAACTATCTGATCTTTGACAAACCTGACAAAAACAAGAAATGGGGAAAGGATTCCCTATTTAATAAATGGTGCTGGGAAAACTGGCTAGCCATATGTAGAAAGCTGCAACTGGATCCCTTCCTTACACCTTATACAAAAATTAATTCAAGATGGATTAAAGACTTATATGTTAGACCTAAAACCATTAAAATCCTACAAGAAAACCTAGGCAATACCATTCAGGACATAGGCGTGGGCAAGGACTTCATGTCTAAAACACCAAAAGCAATGGCAACAAAAGCCAAAATCGACAAATGGGATCTCATTAAACTAAAGAGCTTCTCACAGCAAAAGAAACTATCATCAGAGTG
The DNA here is from genome assembly GCF_009828535.3 of Hylobates moloch. NCBI lineage: Eukaryota > Metazoa > Chordata > Mammalia > Primates > Hylobatidae > Hylobates > Hylobates moloch. Next base: position 75,730,411 of record NW_026652276.1, read on the forward strand.
AACAGGCAACCTACAGAATGGGAGAAAATTTTTGCAACCTACTCATCTGACAAAGGGCTAATATCCAGAATCTACAATGAACTCAAACAAATTTACAAGAAAAAAACAAACAACCCCATCAAAAAGTGGGCAGAGGACATGAACAGACACTTCTCAAAAGAAGACATTTATGCAGCCAAAAAACACATGAAGAAATGCTCGTCATCACTGGCCATCAGAGAAATGCAAATCAAAACCACAGTGAGATACCATCTCACACCAGTTAGAATGGCCATCATTAAAAAATCAGGAAACAACAGCTGCTGGAGAGGATGTGGAGAAATAGGAACACTTTTACACTGTTGGTGGGACTGTAAACTAGTTCAACCATTGTGGAAGTCAGTGTGGCGATTCCTCAGGGATCTCGAACTAGAAATACCATTTGACCCAGCCATCCCATTACTGGGTATATACCCAAAGGACTATAAATCATGCTGCTATAAAGACACATGCACACGTATGTTTATTGCAGCACTATTCACAATAGCAAAGAGTTGGAACCAACCCAAATGTCCAACAACGATATTCTGGATTAAGAAAATGTGGCACATATACACCATGGAATACTATGCAGCCATAAAAAATGATGAGTTCATGTCCTTTGTAGGGACATGGATGAAACTGGAAAACATCATTCTCAGTAAACTATCGCAAGGACAAAAAACCAAACACCGCATGTTCTCACTCATAGGTGGGAATTGAACAATGAGGACTCATGGACACAGGAAGGGGAACCTCACGCGCCGGGGACGGTGGGGGGGTGGGGGGGGGGGGGAGGGACAGCATTAGGAGATACACCTAATGCTAAATGATGAGTTAATGGGTGCAGGAAATCAACATGGCACATGGATACATATGTAACAAACCTGCACATTGTGCACATGTACCCTAAAACCCTAAAGTATAATAAAAAAAAAATTATGGAAAAAAAAATAAAAAATAAAAAATAAAAGGAAAGATATGTTGAAAAAAAAAAGAAAAGTGGCTAAGAATGCCTTAATATTTTCTGCAGCTTGACTATACTTTACAGACTTCTTACTATTGACCCCAGACTCCCTTAGAATATCTACTTTAGAAAACTTTCAGTTGTATTTGACTCCCTGAATCTTCTGCCAGCTTCTTGCCAGTTTTACAACCCAGGAAAGTTTTCTCAAGGACCTACCCTGATGCAGTAATTACACACTGCAGGCTTGTGTCAAAACATCACATGTATCCCATAAATAACATACAACTATTATGTAGTCATATTAAAATATTTTTTAAAAAAATCGAGAAAGATAGCATTCCTGTCTCCCAGTCTCTATGGGAAGTTAAGAGCCCAACTTCAGTAAGTGTCAATTAGTAAACACAGATGGCCTAGTCACACTGACCACCTCCCCACTAATGTCCTCCAGTACTTTTCCACCAGTTCACCCCACTATAAAACTCTACCAACTTTTGTTTCAGCAGAGATGCTTTCAATCTCTCTTCCCTAAAGTGATAGTCTTAAATAAATCCTTTCTTACCTGTTCAACTAGTCAAGTGCAATTTTCCTCTGACAGAACTCCCTACATCTTCGAACTCTTGAGCTTTTTTTTTTTTTTTTTTTTTTTTACAGAGTCTCATTCTGTCACTCAAGCTAGAGTGCAGTGGCGCGACCTCAGCTCACTAAAACCTCTGCCTTCCGGGTTCAAGCAATTCTTATGCCTCAGCCTCCCCTGAAGCTGGGTTTACAGGTGCCCGCCACCAGGCCCAGCTAATTTTTGTATTTTTAGTAGAGATGGGGCTTCACCATGTTGGCTAGGCTGGTCTCGAACTCCTGATCTCAAGTGATCCACCCACCTCGGTCCCCCAAAGTGCTGGGATTACAGGCATGAGCCACCACACCCGGCTGAAAATCTTGAACTTTTTCTATGATACCATATTTCTTCCTGTTGGTAACTGGAGCTACTCCATAAAGGATAGGGGAAAGAAAGATAGTCATCACTTTCTTTGCCCATTAAAATACAAATCATTTGCCCCCAAAACCCATTTATAAATTGTAAAGTTTTGATTTCAAACTTCAGTGCACCTAAGAATTTCTCAGGATGTTTTTGAAAATGTAGATTTCCAAGTTCCATTATCAGAGATTCTGATTCAGTAACTGTTATGGACCAAATTGTGTGCCCTAGAATCCATAGGTTGAAGCCCTACCCCTCTATATGACTGTACTTGGAAAGAGTGCCTTTAAGGAGATAACTGAGAATAAATGAGGTCATCAAAATTGGGCCCTAATTCAACAGGACTAGTAGTGTCTTTGTAAGAACGGGAAGAGACACCGGAAGTGCATGCACACAGAGGAAAGGCCATTTGAGGACACAGCAAGAAGGCAGCCACTGAAAGCCAGGAAGAGAGACCTTATTAAAAACTGATCCAAGCTGACACTTTGATCTCAGACTTAAGCCTTCAGAATTGTGAGGAATAAATTTCTGTTATTTAAGATACCCAGTTTATGGTATTTTCTTATGGCAGCTGGGCAGGCTAAGAGAGATTCTCACAACAATTTTTTCAAGGAAACATATTATCTTCCCATTTTTCAGATGAGAACATTGAGTTTCAGAGAAAATTACTGACTTCCAATTAGAACACAAATTAACACATGACAGACAAGAAAAGAACACAATTCTATTGGTCCTGATTGCAAAGCCATGAAGACAGTTTGGTGAGGAACTCTTAAATTATATTGTATTAATTTTAGACAGATCTGTGAATGTGAAAGGTCAAAAACATATATTTTAGATGGCTTATTTGTAAGGTCATGTTTTTATTTGAATCTTTTAATGAATAACATAAATTAAAATTTTTTCTTAAAAATAGCTTTGCCTAAATACAATAAATCTATTTAGTATATTTTCTAGGTATTCCAACATCCTTAGAGTTTTGAGCAATTCCTAGTTTTTTAAACTTTATTGATATTTTCTTGTTGTCTTTTAAACCAGACATCAAAGAGAAAAATATTTTTAAAAATCTCTTTTCATTCCCGTGTGTATTGAAAAAGTCGTTACAAGGCTTAAAAAATACATACAGTTGAACCCAACTGATGCCGTAGGTTGAGCAAAGCAAGGATTCTACCTTCTTCTAATTTTAGAAGTTAAAAGATTTTTGGAAACTCTCAGGCTATACTTAACCACTCTTTATTTTTGTAGGTTCATTAGAGGTTTTAATTTTTTTTTCTAACCAATATACTTAATTAGAAAGTCATTATCTGATAAATATCCTATTGTGTTGTACCAAGTTTTGGGGTTTGGGCATTTAAATTCAAATTATAAACGGCTCCATACCTTAGTAAGGGGAAGAATATTGAGAGTATACATGACACTTTGATGTTTGTGTATTAAAAATTCTAGAGGCTAGTCAAGTACGTGTCTAAGATTCTGACAGGAACATTTTTTGGAGCTGAGATATCTTCAGTTTCACTTCAGAATGTAAGCACAGTATTTATAAAATATAAAACAACAGTATTTATAAAAAGAATGTAACCACAGTATTTATAAAATGTAACCACAGTATTTTATAAATTTATAAATAAATGCATTAACATATAGTCCTGATGTAAATTTTATAAATTTTATAAAATATGTGGCTACATTCTGAAGTGATGCAGAAGATAGTTACCAAAATTCACAATTATTGCACCTAACACAGTTGGCATATGTGTAAACACAGGCCTCAAGAAAAAAATGAAAGTTGTACATGAAGAGGAAAAAATTCCCTCCCCAAGTTGCAACCAAGGAGGGTGTTCTCGGCATCTTAGGCATATCTAAAATAGAGTGACATCTTATTTTACTAATAATCTTCCCTCTTTTTATGTCTCATTCTCTTAAAAAAAAGATAAGCTTATTGAAAGAGCAATGTAGCTGATTGTCCATAATTATTTGCTTGCATTTTCTCTTTACCCTTCCATAACTTGAATTCCAGCCTTGCTATGTCACTGAATTGACTCTCACAAATTCAGGCTAACCAGCTTTGTGGCTTTGTGTGTTCTCAGCTTTGCAATTACATCTATTATTTCTTCAAACATTCTTAGTATATAAATGGCTGTTGCTTATTTTTGCTTACTCTTGCACATATTGCCTTCTTACGTATTCAGTATTCTGTGTTTGTATGTCATTTTGTAGTATTTTATAAACAATTTGTAATTCTTGTCTTATCGAAGCTCAAAGTCCTTACATTTTTGTGCTGCTCTTAGAACCACATGAACTGTTTTGTGATGCAGCCTAATTGCTTTTATTTTAAAAATAATTTTGAAGAATGATTTGTAAATTTTCAGGCATTTGAATCACTCACACTAATTTCTAAGTAATGCAAAGTGTCTATGCTTAACATAAATGCATTAACATATAGTCCTGATGTAAAGAGCAGAACGTTCTCTACTGATTCACCTGTGAATTCTTTGCATTGGAAGGGTTAACATCTAGTTGGCATAGTTTCATGAATAGATCAGTATTCCCCAACAGTTTTTGATAATTTTTTATTAATAATCATACTGTATATTCTCACTTTGAAAAACCTGCTGTTGGTTGTGGAGGAAGGTACAACGATTTGCCAAAAATATTTTATAGAATAACTATTAGGCATTCTTCCAGTCTATGTATGTATTGGATGAATCCCATCAATAAATACATTCTTAATGTGAGAAAATATAATTTTAAAAATATGGTAAGAGGGATTAAGCTCCTGCTACCCACAAATCTCTCAAATTCATCCAAAATGCTCTCTCACCTTCTCTATGTACCTCATATTTACTTATAAAATTCCTACACTTTGTAATTGTTCTAGCATATAGAGCAAACTTCAGTAGGAATTTATATGACTCAATCCTATTTTCTGGGGAACATATTTTCTGCCTAGAGGCTCTCCTTGTCTATAGTAAGTTTATTATAAACTTTGAACTTTCCAAGGTTCTGGCTTCAGAGGACGTAGGGTTGTGCCTCTTCAAGGTAGAATTGTAGAGCTGAGGGGCAGTATGCTTACCTGAAACTGATCTTAAACTAAACATATCAATGAAAAAATGACAAAAGAAAACAGATAATCTAAATTATAATGTGTTCTATTTTCCAAAAAAAATAACATTTTTGAAGATTTTTCCTCCTTTGTTAATAGGCATTTAAGTTACTCCATTCCAACTTAGTTTATGTCATAACTTGCCAATTCATTAAGCTTCCCTAAATTTATGGCCATCTGTTGTTCTATTTTTGCTCAAGCAGAAGAATACAAAAAATGCATTCAACTTCATGGTGATTCATTTTGCACCTTACTGGACTGGCAGTTTCACAATTAAAATAAAACTTGTATTTTAGTAAATGGAATGATAGTCAATGCAGCATCACTCTGTCTTCTGTTGACTCCAGATCTGAACTCAACTTTACTACTGTTGCCTGACTTGACCAATTATGCAGTCTTGATGGAGGAAGTTGGAAATGCCACTTTTTTAATCCCATTAAGTAGAAAGCAAAAGAGAAAAATGGAAAACAAATAAAGAAAAAGAAAAGGGGACCATAGAAAGAAGAAATGAAGAAACTGGATTTTTTCCCGTAGTCTGCCTGAATTCTAAAATTAAGATCAACAGGTGACTTGTTCCAAACAAAATGCAAAGATACTGGGAGAAGCAACACAACATTAACAGTAATCTCTGACTAAAAGTTTGCATACAGGGATCTAAGCAAAATGCATAAGCTTTGGGCTCCCAAGGCATAAATGATAAGACTAAGATTACCAAAGACCAACATTTTAGCTCACAATTTTGACTGAGTCAGGCTAAAATTTATTAGCAACACAGTAAATAATAGTCTATTAAAGACCCTGCCTGAAGAAGGAAATACTTCATACCAGCAGATGTGGGGTTCTTAAAACTAGGAAGTCTGAAAGCATTTGTGACCTAAATGGAGGGAATCGTAAAAATAAAACATATACAATTTCTTACCATAAGAAATCTGATGTAATCGAGGCTGTCAGACTAAAGTAGAAATCATACAGCAGAAAATCTCTCTACTATAAGATATATTCCCCAAGCTGTTCTTCATTTTTAGTTATTCCTCTCACCTTCTACATCAACTTTTAAACCTCTGTTTGTGCCTTTGGTCTCTAAGACAGCTTATCTGTTGTCTAGGCTTCAATCATGCAGACAGATCCATGCATAGCCTAATTTATTAGGCTTACTTCAGATACCTGTTTCTACTGGACCTTTACATGTGGAATGTCAAATGAATTCATGGTTCATCTGGTCTTCCCAACAACTGTAGCTTAAAAAATTTTTTTAATCTTTATGCTCGGTTATTTAATTCAAGAGTAGAAGTTGTCATCATGATAATTCCAACTGTGGAGAATTCCTTTCAGCAATTACTTTCCCCTTTTATGTTACTTCTACTAGTATCTAAATCCTTATCGAGCCAAACATGGATTCATCCTGCTGCTTATCAAGACTTCAATGTTCATTTTCTTTCTCTTTCTGCTACCAGGAAAATATGTCCTAGAACACTCTTTGGCCAGTTAACTTTCCATGCAAAAACTACTAATTCTTCCCATGACTCACAGCATAAAACCCAGGCATTTTAAACTATGAAAAGTCTAGAGTACTGGTACTCAAACCCCTTCCACCCCACATAACCGATCAAATCTTGTTCTAAGTCTTCAGGGAGTGAATCCTCTATACCAGGAAGGTGGGTGTTTTAGCATTGCTGCTAGAACAAACATAGTGGCTTAAAACAAAAGAAATTTATTATTTTATAGTTTGGAGGCCAGATGTACAAATGAGTCTTAGGGAGCCAAGAGCAAGGGGTTAGCAGGGCCATTCCCCTTCTAGAGGCTGTTGGGAAGAATCTGTTTCCTCACCTTTCCCAGCTTCTAAAACAGCATTCCTTGTATTCCTTGGCTCAGGACACCTTCCTTCAAGGCCAGAAGCACAACATTTTCAAATTGCTCTCTGCTCCATCCTCTCTCTGCCTTGTCCTCTCTGGTAAAGTCTCCTTCTGTCTCCCTCTTATAAGACATTTGTGCTTGCCTGTAGGGCTTCTGAGATAATCCAGGAATATCTCCCCATCTCAAGATTCTTAATTGTATCAGCAAAGTCCCATATAATGTAACATTCACAGATTCTGGGAATTAGAACCCGGATCTCTTTAGGGACTATTATTCAGCCGAACACAGCAGGTAATAGTTTCTATACTGTTCTCAAACAAACTTTTATGTGTGTTGTACAGGTTCCCCTTGTGCCACCCTTATCCAAACCTTAAAAAACCTTTCTTCTTACCAATTACTAATACTATTCATTTTGGGGTAAAAATCAGACAATGTTTTATTTACAAATACTAAATAGCACCTAGACTCTTCAAATCAATGTATTAGGAGCTATGTGGCATTAGAGATGTGGCCTACTCTTCCCAAGCAAAAGTTTACTGAAGAAAATAAACATGCATTGTTTTGGTACTTATTCAAATACCAAAGAGGGAAGACATTATTTATAGTGTTTATTTATTATGTTATAGTCAAAATCTCCACTTTACCTTCATTATTTTTTCCTTCAACCATCTCTACTCAGGCTGTTTCCCCAACATTCCACCAAAACTGCTCTTACCAAGGACCACAGTGACATCTATGTTATATTACCATTTTGTGTTTTTATTTTACTTGACTGTTTTACAACAGGATTCAAGAATGTTCTGTTTCTATCTGTATTATTTCTGTATTAGAGTTTTCCAGAAATACAGAAGCAATAGGATATCCACATATCTATCTATCCAGCCATTCATCTAGAAAAGGGGAAAAGAGAGAGAAAGATAATTCCTTCTTCCTTGGAGGTCTAGAAGTCTTGAACTGAGCGGACGAGGCTCACTCAAATTATGGAGAATCATCTGCTTCACTCAAAGTCTACTGATTTAAATGTTAAACATACATAAAACATACCCTTACGGCAACTTCTAGACTGGTGTTTGACCAAAACCTGGGTCCAAGGACCTAGTCAAATCTACATAACAGTAACCTCATAGTCTCATTCTCTTGCTTTCTTAAACATCATACTTGCCTAATTTTCCTATTTTTTCAGTTCCCATTCAGATGCTTTCCTAAATCTTCCTGTATAGCTATTTCTGCTTTAAGTTCTTGCAGGCTGTAGCTCAGGTATAGACCTGGTATTATTTTATTTTATTTTTTTATCAGTACTCTTATGCTGTGAAAGCAAAAAGACACACTGAAGATTTAAAATAAAACTCTGTTTTTACTAGAAACAATATCTGGACAGCCCAGGGACTTCTGCTTTTGGGCAGGATATACTAACTCACAGAAGGCCAATTTCTGTAACAATTAGACCAGATATTTGATTTTTAAAAAATCACAAATATATGTGAAAAGTATAAAGACTGGATAGGCAACCATTCCAGGGAGAGGAGAGCCTTCCCCAGGTGAGGTGACAATCACAAGTTGTTTCTTGGTTGTTGTTTTTTGTCTGTCAATTCTGGCTGAGGTTGTAGATTAACCCATGCTCCTATACCAGAGCAAAAGGCAGCCAGCAAAATTTTAACAATAATGTGTGGCTGGGGTTAAAAATTGGAAAGTTGAGGGGCCTCACACATGGCCACTCTTCTCCATGGGAATTTGCTGGGTTCTGGAAGTAGGTGAGAATTTTGAGATTTAGGTCAATAGTGTCTAAATCTCAGAGTGAAATCTAGTTTCCTGGTACTTAGGAAGCAAAGATCTCCCATAGGAAATGGAGTTCTTAAGCTCACAGTCGGCTTTCCTCTTTGGACATTTACTGGATTTTGAAATTGCGTGGAACTAGAGTTTAGAGATCTGGGACAGAAACTCTTGAAGGCAGTACTTGATCTCTCAGTCTTTCAGAGTTGAGGAGGCAGTTGAGAGAGATTTAAAATGCCCTATCACAACTCCATTCTAGTTTATATTTGGATTAGGATGGTTAGCCCATTGTCTTAATATGACAAACAGAGGAGAGGCAGTTACATACTGTAAGTTATAAAACAAATAAACAAGAAATGGAGATTCCACATGATATCATTTACAGAGTTGAGATGGTTGTATTCCTTGGCTGTGCCCCTTTCTCCATACCCAAAGCCAGCAGTAGCAACCTCAAATTAATCTCTCTCTCTCATTGTTACTTCGTTTTAATTGTCGTATCTCTTTCTCTGACTCTGACCTTCCTGAGTCTGTTTTATTACAGTCCTGTGTTTACATTGGGTGCACTTGGATATTCCAAGATAATCTCCTCAATTCAATATCCTTAACCACCTGTTTCTTGTGTCACGTAAGTTAACACAGTGACAGATTTGGGGACTAAAACATTAACACCTTTGGCTGGCCATCATGTTTACCACAACTATAAACAGCTGATTTAAAAAAAATCAATTTGGTAACTTTCATCTTTAACTCATATTTTTGTTATTTGCATTTAGTGCAATTATTGGGTCTTGCATCAATTACTTTACATTTCATCTATTATTGTTTTGCTTTTCCTATTTTTTTCTCCCCTCTTGCTTTTTATGTTTTTGTTGTTGTTGTTGTTGTTATTTTCTTATCTCATTTGTCATCTATCATACCAGGGCTTATACATTTTTAAACTTAAATTCCATTTAATTTATTCCTGGGATTTTACTATGCGTATTGAACTTTCTACCACTAAAATTATTTCTAGACACTTTATTTTAGAAAAATGTATCTGTTAAGCTTTGTGTGTTCTCAACTTTGCAATTACATCTATTATTTCTTCAAACATTCTTAGTATATAAATGGCTGTTGCTTATTTTTGCTTACTCTTGCACATATTGCCTTCTTATGTATTCAGTATTCTGTGTTTGTATGTCATTTCATTTTAATTGTAGTAGTCCTCTGGCCCTAATGTTTGGGAAACTTTCCTCCAGAAAAAGTACATGCTTCTCCTGCTGAAGCATGGTTGGGCCAATTCAGGGATCCATGGGTTTTTTTTTTTTTTAGAATGAAAGGTAAGATAAAATACAATAAATGACTCGATAAAGTCAACATAAGTAAATAAGACTCCACAGAAACTTGTTTTATTCAAATATATTTACATTTTCTTTATGAACTCATTGATGTTAATATCTTCAATATGTTTTAAACAGTTGCAGTTTTATTATGTTGGGTAATGTCCATATTTTCAAAATATTGGCCAACTGTAGTCTCTTTAATAGGATTCCTATGTCCCCTTGACATAATGCTATCAATTGTTTAAAGCATGCTTTCTTTTGGCCACTTTACAATATCCTACCCAGACCTACCTTGCATCTTCATTTACCCAATCATGACATTTCCATTGCTCACAGCACCTTGAGTTCTTCTGAGAATGGTTCATATTAGAAATCATAATGTAAGAGCTGAGGTTACATATTAGGTTTATGTTTGTTGAGGTCACTGAGTTCCTAGGTCATTTCAGTGTACAAAATTTCAAAATAAACACCTAGTTTTTTAAAAAAAAGTATGCTTCCTATTAATATTTCCACTTCTAACACTATGGTGTTTCTATTTAATTTTCTTTGATTAGGTAATTATTCTACTGTTCACTTATAGTGAAAATATTTCTAACAAAATGAATACATATTGTTTGTATCATAATCCAAAAATAATAAAATGATGTTAATATTAAAAATAAAACTACTAAAATTTAATTAATAAAAATAAAACTACTGAATTTAGTTAAGTATTTCCTGTATAGATATTTCTGCTTCTAGTATGCATTCTAATAGGTATATATACTGAATTCACTTTGGTTTTAGAGTCATTTATAACTCATTCTGTGTGGCTACGGAAGTCTTTATTGGATGTATGATTTGTTGCAGTTTATTTCAAATTCAAGGTGTTATCATTCCAACAGATGACAGTTCTATACTCTTAGAAAGTGTCATTTTTAGGTGTTGATATTTAGATTCTGATGGAGAGTGGTAGAAATCACCTCTATTGGTTTACTTTATGAGATATGACAAGAAAAAAAATCAGCAATGTAATCTCCAAAGCCCTGTATAAGTGTTTTATTTAGCCACAATCTGGTCTATCCGCCATGGTTAAATGCTTCGTTATATGCATAAGATTCATGTGTATGAATTCAGGCTGGGCAAAACAATTGTCTTCTATATTCAGTTTCAAACAACATTAAAATCTACACGTTTTCACATATGCAATTTAATTTTTACTTTGCAAAATCTGTTTTGATATTTATATTTCTCACTTTAATAAACTTAAAGCTCATTTTCTTTTTATAAGACATAATATGCCCTTACAGCCTTCATGTATCTTGCTGTGCACTATTATGCCAAGGCTTGCAAATTTATTCATTTAATTCCCAGATAGTATTATCATTTAGTATCTTTCAATTCTTTATTTTATTCCACGGTGATTTTGAGGACGATATCTAGTACCTTGAAATGCTATATTATTGGTAAGTCACTCTACACACAAAAATGATTTTTGAAAATTTGCTTAAGATCCTATTTCGCATTTCATGATTCTGCAAATACATAACTAGAACCCTTTTGAATTATAGACAGTCTATTGAAAAATTTCAATGTATCTATTACTAAAATGTTGTACAAATTTAATCTTCTAAAAATCAATTTTCTCTTTTGTGTTTTATCATATTTATATAAATGTTTAGCTATTGATTTTGGTACACAAATGAAAAATTAGTCAGAAAAAAATGCATGACACAAATTAATAATTCTGTGTGTAGTGACTGCATTTATCATTATGCAAAAAAATCATAAAATTATTTTTTAAACATTACATTTCTGTTTCATTATATATTTTACCTCTTTTTAAGACTTTACCCAAAGTTGCCTTTTTAAATCTCTAAAACAAACTTGACATATTTTGAAAAAAATAGAAGAACATTAAAATTATCAAATACTTTTTTAAATACCTCTAGCCTTAGGCAATTATTTATTTCCTGCTTATGTTCTATTATGAAGACAAAGTTGAATTTCTTTATAAGCTTGATACTATTTAGTATAATTATTATTGGCTTTAAAATACATAATTTGTGGAATTTTTAGTTGCATATATAGATAAGTTCATGGAGTCATTCTGTCCTTCTAGTTAGAAATACACTCTAGTTCAACCATTGTGGAAGTCAGTGTGGTGATTCCTCAGGGATCTAGAACTAGAAATACCATTTGACCCAGCCATCCCATTACTGGGTATATACCCAAAGGACTATAAATCGTGCCGCTATAAAGACACATGCACACGTATGTTTATTGAGGCACTATTCACAATAGCAAAGACTTGGAACCAACCCGAATGTCCAACAACAATAGACTGGATTAAGAAAATGTGGCACATATACACCATGGAATACTATGCAGCCATAAAAATGATGAGTTCACGTCCTTTGTAGGGACATGGATGAAACTGGAAAACATCATTCTCAGTAAACCATCACAAGGACAAAAAACCAAACACCGCATGTTCTCACTCATAGGTGGGAACCGAACAATGAGAACTCATGGACACAGGAAGGGGAACATCACATTCCGGGGACTTTTGTGGGTTGGGGGGAGGGGGGAGGGACAGCATTAGGAGATATACCTAACGCTAAATGACGAGTTAATGGGTGCAGCAAACCAACATGGCACATGGATACATATGTAACAAACCTGCACATTGTGCACATGTACCCTAAAACCTAAAGTATAATAATAAAAAAAAAAAGAAATATACACTCTGGCAAATTATTTAACTACAAGGTTTTTACCTTTTATAATAAAATCATTGTGTTTACAATCAAGTATTTAATGTTTTTGTTTGTTTGCAGGTCTCCTTCCAAATAATAATTCTTGATATCCTAAGATATCTTAACACATTTGAAGATTCAATAAATGTGTATAACGTGTTTTATGAACTATAGCACTCAAACTTCTTTTTAAGGAAACAAATCTTTTTCCTTTAAAACAAAGACGATCTCACATATAAAAGCAGAGTTGCTTACACATACACAAATTGAAATCTTAGTGTCAACACAATATCTCTTGCTAGACTAGGGTTCCTAATTTAAAGTACATATCCTCTGCTTCCTTGTCTTATGCAGTCTAGGCTTACTCTGAGTAGAGAATTACTCCATTTTGATCAATTTTCAATTACTTGAATGTCTTGCCTTTAACAGCTAAATGCTCTCCTGGGTGTTCTGAGACAGCTTATCACAAACTCAAGGCCTCTCATGATGATGCCTCAAAGCCTCAGCCTTATTTTAAGGCTGTCTGAGGGGTTCCTGGCAATCCCAGAGGCAAAAATTCCAGAAGAGTGTGGAGACATGATGCATATGTGGACTTAGGTAACTCCAGGAGCAGAGAAAGAGGAAGAACTCAGCCACCTGTAAGATTATTGTCTCCTGATGAGGAGAGGCCAATGCATGGTTTCAGAAGCTCCTGCTCTGATATGACAATGATGAATGAATAATCAGGAAAGCTTTCACACATTAGACTGCTACTTCTCCAGTTTTATTTCATCATGCCTTATGTGGTTTTGTAATTTGTTTGGAGTATATGGGTGGTAAAATTCATTTTCCCACACACCCCATTACTCCAGTTGGTTAGAGTGGGTTTCTTCCAGATTTCAGCATCTCTTAGATATTTCAGGATATCATGGTCCCTGAAACGTCAAGAGGAAACTATAATTTTGAATCATCTCCGTTATATCAATACAAAACTTTGCAGATTTGGAACCATACTATCTACTATTTTATAAGTGGGAATATAATGCTGCTTCTGTTCCTGGAATAAGGAAGTACCTATGGTAGGTAGATCTGGATTTGAAACATAAACAGGGCACCTGACACTTTCAGGGCATCTTATAGAAAAGATTAAAAAGTGCAGAAGTGTGATGTAGAAGCTAAACAGTGATTCAGTAATGATTCCTGACTAAAACAACAAAGTTTTTTTAACTGAAACAGTTTAGGGTTATAACCTACAACATCAGTCCTAGACAATGGTGGAGAGCAAAAAAAAGAAGAATCGAAAGAAAAATTTTAAGGATTTACCCACAACTGTCCTCATCTTGTTGACTCATTCCACCAGTTTTGTGTTCTACGTGCAGTCAATACTACATTGTAGAAAATAAAATCATAGATTCAGAATTTAAAATGAGACTTTGTCATTATTTTTAAAAATCTTATGCAGAAAGAAAAAAAGTTGACTGTGTTAATTATCTATTGTTGCCTAGCAATTATTACCACAAACTTAGAAGCTTAAAATAACACACATTTATTATCTCACAGTTTCGGGGATACAGTTTAGCAAAATTCTCTGTGTTCAGGTCTCACAAACCTGCAGTCAGTCAGGGCTAATGGTGCTAAGCATTGTGCTAGATACCAGAGATGAAAAAGCCAAACATAAATAAATTACTCCATGGATTATATAATATGGCAGAAGAGTATCACTTATGGAAAGGTGATTTCAATATAATGTCATTTAGGGCATAGAGAAACAGGGATTTGGTGACTGATGGGATGTGTAGGAAAATTTAGGCAACCAGTCAAGAAGGATACCTGGTGTGTTACTCTAACTGTGTTGCTATAAAGGAATACCTAAGGCTGGGTAATTTATAAAGAAAAGAGGTTTATTTGGTTCACAGTTCTGCAGGCTGTACAAACATGGCACCAGCATCTTCTCAGCTTCTGGTAAGGCCTCAGGAAGCTGACAGTCATGGCAAAGGAGGAGTCAGCATATCACATGGCAAGAGAAGGAACAAAGGAAAGGGGAGATGGTGCCAGGCTCTTTTAAACAACCAGCACTTGTGTGAAGTGATAGAGTGAGAACTCACTAATTACTGAAGGATAGCACCAAGCCATTCATGAGGGATCCACTCCCATGACCCAAACACGTCCCACCAGGCCCTACCTCCAGCAATGGGTATCACATTTCAACATGAAATTTGGAGGGGACAGACATTCAAACTTTATCACCAGGGTTTTGACTTAAGCAATTTTTTGGCTTGTATGCCATTCATTGATGCTGAATACACAGAAGTAAGAACAACAATGTGCTATAAATATACTGTCTTAGGATAAGGTAATTACATTTTATTAATATCCATGTAGTCTGTTTTATATTATACATTTACATGTAAATAAATACGGAGCAGCATCATAAACATCTCTACTAGAGAAATATCTTGTTTCCTGTTGTTTATTCTTCATTAACAATGTCATTCCCCTGACATGGCTGATTGAGCCAAGAGAAGCTATCCAACCCCAGAGGAACTAATCCATAAACTAATCTGAATTAATCAGATTCTCTTTTGAGAATTTGAACTAAGATATGCAGAAACTTAATAAGTTGCTAGCTGAGGTAATAGCAGATCATTAGAGTAAAAATCCATGAACCCCAGCAGCTGAACTCCCTAGAGCTCTGTTGTTTTCCAGGCTTACTGACATTTGGTTGTTCTGTTTTCCTTTAAAATATACATTTTTAAAATAATAAATCCTTTTATCTTTGGCTGAGTAGATTTCTATTGCCTGCAAACAATTTTTCCTGCCTAAACTATGTTGAAGACTGTTAATGTCTTTTGAAAATCAAAGAACAAGTCTTAGATTCCACCCCAGTATCATGGGATGAGTTGTATCTACTAGAATTTAAAAGCAGAAAAGTGATGTAGATTAAGAAGCTATACTTGCTATATCTGACTTCTTTTTTATGAGTCTTTTGTTTATCGCTTCATGTATATCCTAGTATTTTCATTAACAACACACACACGTACACACACACGCACGCGCACGTGCGTACACACACACACCTCTCTTGGTTTTCCCGTCATATTACAAAATCCTAAAGGACTAGAGTAGAAGTTCTTTTGAAGTCCCAGTGCACCTAGCGTAGGCACTTAATTAATACTTGTTTGCTTTTTAACATTTTTATTTTTCGTATCATATTCCTAGAGAGAAATGTGTACTATTAAACCAAGAAGAAAACCAAATCTTATCTTAGAACATAAAGCAAGTACCATTATTATAATCAGATATCACTCAAGAAGGTATGTGATTGAATTATGACCATGGTATTTCAAATTATTATGGGGGTCATTGAAGAGGTCAAGAATATCTGTTTTTTAGTCTGCGGTTTCCTCAGGGGTTATACAAAAATTAAGGTGATGTTTCTCTACCAAGTATGATGTTTCTGTCACTTGAACTGTACAGAAACTTAGTTTTAGAGAATGCCCTAGAAAAGCCAGTAAATTACTGTGTACACCATGTCTTTATAACTTAGTATCGAATTAAGATAATAAAACCTAGAAATTCGTGATTTAGAAAATCATACAAGTATTGATCCAAAATTCATTTTTTCTACAAAGCATATTTATTATTTTATTTAGAAAATATTTATCAATACAGTCTAGCTACCAGGCACTGTGCTAGGAATGGGTCTACTGTGGGAAATAAAATGCAAAACCTGACTTCAAAGAGTTCACAATCCACTGTAAATTTATGCATACATTTATAATAAATTTAAAATAAAAAAATACAAAACAATCTATTGTGCAGAGTTTAGAAATATTTTTAATTACTTATGCCAATTCATGTATTTCATTTCTTCTGGAAATTTTATAATGAAGTATGGTGTCCCAGAACAAGAAAGTCCCCACTCCCCCCTAAAATAAATGTGTTTCCTTATTTTCTGTACTTATGCTAACAATTAAGAAGCCATTTGACTTAAACATAATATTTGAAAATGCGAGTATTCTGTAGAAGGTTTAAATCCATGGATAACTAATTTCACGATTTAGCATTTTGTTACTTTCTCAGTAGTGAAACTCACTTCACCAAGGGAAAAGTGCAGAAGAGGATGCATGAAAAGTCCTTTAGGAGTATGTGAGACTGGATAATACAGTTTTCAATGTGCTACCTCATCAAGTAATTTTGTCCAGCTAAAGGGCAAGAAAGAGAGCTTGGCCTATTAAACAACTGACTCATTAGATGAACAAAAGAGAATTACCCTAGAAAATCATCTTTGGCAGGCAAGTATTACCGGAAACAAAAGTAACCAGTAAATGTTGCTAAGTTCTAACAGAGCATCTAGTATCAAAATTTCTCTAAACATCATATTTTTTCCCAGTTTTGCAATCTTTGAGGTCACAGTCATCACTCTGTTTACGTTAGTTTTCAGTTTATATTCAAATATTAAAATGTAGGTACTAAATCTATTACAATCACTGTCCTCCCCATTATTCATGATATCAAGTGCCTTGAGAAGCTTTTAAAATCTCTGAATATTAGGTCAGCTCTCTGGCAGTTTACTTCTAGGACAGACGAACGTGTAGCCTCTTTTTTCCATCTGAACCATCTTCCAAAACAGCAGTTCCCACCTTTTTGACACCAGGGACCAGTTTTGTGGAAGACAATTTTTCCACGAGTCGGGTGGGGGTGGGAGGATGGTTTTGGTATGAAACTGCTCCACCTCAGATGGTAAGGTGTTAGTTACAGTCTCATAAGGAGCATACAACCTAGATCCCTCACATGTGCAGTTCACAATAGGGCTCACACTCCTATTAGAATCTAATGCCCCGCTGATCTGACAGGAGGCGGAGCTCAGGCGGTAATGTGAGTGATGGGCAGTGGCTGTAAATAACGATGAAGCTTTGCTGGGTCTCCTGCGGCTCTCCTGCTGTGGCCAGTTCCTAACAAGCCATGGACTGGTACCGGTCTGCGGACCAGGGTTTGGGGACTCCTATTCCAAAGGATATATTGACACTATGATTTATGCTTTCAGCCCTGCCTAAGTCCTTCAATCTTACCTGTTTCTTTCATGCAAAATATTCCTTTCATATAAAACACGTTTTCCTTAATTAGTTGAATCATCTAAATTACACCTGTTAATCTGATGCGCTTCACCTAGCTTTATAAAGGAATAGCATCTCATTTACTTTCTTCAGTTTCACATAAAAAAGAGTTCCCGATTTTAAATAGATCTGGTTATTCATAAACAATGAATCTGTGCCCAGAAATTTTCTTCTTACAATGCCAGACATGAAAGAAATTTTCCCACCTGCTTTTTCATTCAATAAAACGATTTTTATAAGACAACTGAAACATATTGTTCAGAACATATCCTAGAGTTAAAAATGACAAATTTGAACACCTTAGCTAAATGTCACCCGTTCAAAGTGTTTTACATATTTTTTAGTTTAGTTACATATTTTTTAGTGCACTATGCTGGCCAAAAGGGTAAATTATTTCTAAAGAAAGAAAGATAATTGTGAATCTGTATTCAAAAAGTATTAATATTCTAAGCAGTTTCTTAGCTCTTAGTGAAACCCAGAACATGAAAACAACAATATATGAAATAGCTTATTTTATTAGCATGTTTTTTCCTTTTTTACTGAATACCAGGAATTGGCATAATTTCACACCAGAAGAACTAACATCATAAAATCATCCTGTAGGCATAAACATATTGTGTTCTCAGGATCATTGCTCTTTTTTCTAATCTTGCTCACATGAGCTACCATGCTGGGGTTTGCCTTTTCTCCTTCACGAGAAACAGAAAATTTGTGTTTTTCTATGTCTCCAAATAATTTTCAGTTTATAATAATTTATGGAAGTGCTGTATCATTCTTTTCCAAATTCTGAATTCATAAAGAAGCATCATACTCCAATTAATTACCAAAGCCACATACAGTATATAAATATACTTTCTGACTGCCAGTTTAGTTTGCAGTTTGGTTGCTTAAAAATGCCTGCCATTTAGTCTTAGGCTTAAAACCAAGATAGAAAAAACAAAGACTATAATTTTCAGTCTGTCTTATACTCCTACTGGCTTGTCTGTTCTCATTTTATAGTGGACACTTCTACTTTAATTAGTTGAATCATCTAAACTACAGTGGCTATCCTAACAACCCTTATGAACGATTAACTTTCAATTACTTATTTTGCTTATTTAATACACTATGTACACTGATTCCTGCTGTTTTCTCTTTACCTTAATCCAATGTCAGTCTTTATTTTCCTTTAACATTCACATCATTTTCTTGTATCAGGTCACAATGATAAATGTGTGCAATTCATCCCAAGTACAGAGACCGTGTTGGTGTAATTGTTCAAACACTATACTGGGGATCATAAATGAATTTGGTAATTAATTAAATCACTCTTGCTCCTTGATTATTCCCTAAGGTATAGCATAGGAAAGGTAGGTAAGACCAAATTACAAAACTTGTGAGCTTTAGGACAAATTGTATCCATAGAATTGAATGTGTGCTGTACATATTTTTTCTTGATGCTTATTTTCATTCCTTAAAATAGCAAACTTTTTCTTCAAGTCATCTTAGAACCCAACCTGCTCTATTCTCTTATTTCAAGTTCAGTTCACATATTAATAGCCTTCCTGGCCCCTGTAGGTATCTGTTTGCAACTCTCTGAGCTAGAAGAGGTCTAAGGTTCCATAGAGCCACAGGAAGGTAATAAACCTAAGGATTTCTATTTTACAGTATGTTCAATTCCCTCACTGATTTGTTATTAAACATTAAACTATGAAACTGAGACATTAGGACATTAAATGTGGACAAACAATATAAGTCCCATTAGCCTACAAGGGAAGCAACGAATGATCTCATTTAATTTGTGGAAAGTTGAGTAGCAGAAACTCTGCAAATGAAATTAAGTGCTATGCCTCATTGAATGAGCTTAGAGCTCTCCAAGGGGAGATCTGAGTTCCAGTATACAGCAAATAACAGACAGTGCTTTTAATTTAGCTGTAATTTTGAAATGGTTAGCTGGCAAAAGATGTTGAGAAGAAGGATTTAAATGATCTAACTCTGCAGGAAGCCAACGAGTGCCCATGTCAATGAAGCTCTTAAGGATCAAACTAAAATAAAAATTGCTACATTTTTATTTTTATTTTCCATTAAGTGAGTAATTTCCAATTTCTGTCCCCCGCATATCTCTTCCAAAGAAACTAGATTTATGTTTTGTGTGATTCTTAATCAGACCTTTCCTCTCAACAGGTTCATGATCACTTTTAAAAACTATTTTCATTATTAGTTGACATTTTCTGCTCTAACATCACTTTGACACATTTCTGTGTTAAATTTCCGTGAATCAGAAAATTGGGGACAGACTGAATTGTAATCCACTTTCACTCAGCTTGCTTTCAAAATCTGTCTGAAAATGTTTGCCAGTAAAGCGAAGGCTGTGATGCAGGGATTGCAAATGGGGCAAAGCAAAGGCGGCTGATGGCTCTCCAGGTGAAATCAACGCTAACCTACATCCTTGCTTCAGCATAATCTCCCTCTGCCTGCAGCAACCATGATAGAGCTTGCATTTAACAATTCTATTTTATATAGGCCTTTTCTAGAAAAGTCATTTTCAATTTTTTTCAAATATTTTCTAAATCTCATAATTAAAGACATGACAACTGTTTAAACCCTACAGCCAGAGAAATTTTCTCTCATTTCTGTAAAAGTTGTGAGTGTACTTACAGACCTATAACTGACCCTGGGGAAAATATTTTCCCCCATTTTTTCTATAAATTGAGAATCCTAAAGGGATGTCATTGTTAAAATAACAACAACAAAACTTTGGGGGCTCTCTTAAATCCACAGAGAGAGAATTGTTGGAAAAGGGATAAATGTATACCTTTCATGGAATTTTTTTTTTTTTTTTTTTTTTTTGAGATGGAGTCTCTCTCTGTCGCCCAGGCTGGAGTGCAGTGGCGCGATCTCAGCTCACTGTAACCTCCACCTCCTGGGTTCAAGTGATTTTCCTGCCTCAGCCTCCAGAGTGCCTGGGATTACAGGCACGTGTCACCACGCCCGGCTAATCTGTATTTTTAGTAGAGATGGGGTTTCACCACGTTAGCCAGGATGGTCTCGATCTCCTGACCTCATAATCCACCTGTCTTGGCCTCCCAAAATGCTGGGATTATAGGTGTGAGCCACCACACCTGGCCTTCTTTACATTAAGAGAGAGCCTTGCTGCCTTTGGATATACTCACAGCTGCTTTGGAATCATGCATCACCTCCCCACATTAGGATGCCAATGCTCCATATTTGTACATAGGTGACACTTGACCAGTGTCTCAGGGAGTGTGCTTGTCTCAGAATCAACCAGGTCTTCATGTTCAATAGTTTAGCCCGGTTTCACTTCATTGCTATTTAATAATTCATTTATAATGGTCAAAGTTGTGTAAGATTCAATAATTTTGGAATCTCCTTCTACAATAAGTGAAGCAGAAGTCACCCCAAAATGTGCATGCACACACACATGCATACACACAAATGTCACACTCCTATTCAGCCTCAGAAAATATAAACTACAATTACCTAGAAATAAAACATTTATAAAGTTTAGATTGATTACAATAACATCCAATATTTTTACATCTAAATGTCTGATACTAGGAGTAGACAATAGCTATGTTTTTAACATGTAAATAGATACTCAATTGTTAGTATTGGCCAGTAATTTGCACACTTTCTTTCCTAGTCATCACAGTGTACACTTAAATAAATATTATTATCTGTGTTTTATAAACAAGAGAATTGAGGCCAGAGGTATTTAAGTAACTTAGCCAAAAATCATAAAGGTAGTAAGGGCCAAATTTGAAAATTATTATTTTAACATGATTCAATGAAGTAATGAATTGTAAAGTATAATTTATGGGGCTAAGTTTTGCCTACCCACATTACCCTCTCAGAGAGGTTAGCACCCCTTATTATTTACCCTATTCAAATTCTGTACTCTAATGGCTCATCACAATTGTAATTAAATAATTAATTTTTATTGTCTCCCTTTCTTTCTGGATTATAAATTTCATGAGAGTAGAATTGTTTACATCTTGCTGCTGCTGCATTCCAGCTTTTAGAATGGTGATTGGCATAGAGGAAGTACTGTATATATTTGTTAAAAGAAATAATTAAATGATTACACAGCAAGTCTCTAATAGATTGGTGGATTTACCAGGATGTATCACTAGCCAATTACATTATGCTAATTCACAACTGTGGAAATGCTGGATAAAATGATGTACTGTGACCAGTTTATGAGTACACCGTTTAGTTATCACTAACATTTCGTATGTATTTCTTTGGAAATGATGACTGTTGTTATTTACTGCTTAGGGTTGGCAGAACACAGATGTATGTCTTTAATTAGCACATTGTCATAGAAAAGAGTATTTTGTATCTTTGGAGCATGAATAACCAAATGCTATGTGACATTATGATAATATAATAATTATATTAGATAAATATTTTACATTTATCTCTATGCTGTGCCTGAAACTGTGCTCAACATATCTCATTTAATTATCACAACAAATGCAGTATTATGACAGGCTGTATTGATTTCTCTGTTTTGTAGAGACATTAAGCATAGAGAGGATATAAACAGGATGTTTAAAGATAAGCTGTTCTTTAAACAAATTGTCTGTCGCTAGAGAAAGGCTCCTAGCTGGTATATTGTGCCATTATTAAATAAAATGAAATTTTACCATGTGTTAGATTCCACAAATTATTTCTCACTGCAATGTCTAAAGGAATGGAGTTCTTTACAAAAGAGAAAATTAGTACAAATAAATAAAGTTTCAAGGATAAAAATTTTCCTCTTGCCTTACAGTAAGAGACTGGACATATCCTGATATATTCTGTGTCTTTCCAAAAAGGTAATGTGAATTATTGCAATGAATAAGTTAGATATTTTATTTTGTTTGACCTCTAAAACTTACTGATATTCAATAAGGAATTAAACTGAGAAATGATGCTTCAGAAAAAAACAAAACAAACAAACAAAAAACCTTCTCAGCCACTACCTCAACTTCCCTTATTTTTAACATCTTGAATTTGTGTAGTATATTTGTTACAATAGAAGAACCAATATTGATGCATTATGATTAACTAAGGAGTGAACATTGGAGTTCACTCTGTGCTGTGCATTCTCTTGGAAAGTGTGTAATGACGTGTATCCACCATTATAGTATCATACAGAGTAAGTTTTATTGCCTTAAAATGTTTGGTGTTCCTGTTAGTCATCCTTTTTTAATGCTTTCTTAAAGGAAAAACTGACAGAGAAATATTCCAAATGGAAAGATGACACCCTCTCTGTGGAGGAGAAATAAGAGGTGAGCAGGAAGATGGCAGAGGTCAGAGAGGAGTGCGAGTTCCAGGAGCTGTCCCTCATTGGCAGTACATATAATTGTGAAGCAGAAAATGGCTCTTTCTGCCTTTTCAGAAGATATTGGAAAATTGAGGGTTAAATTACTGAGCATTATGTACGCTGCACTGACTCGGCAAAACTCATGCACAGAATTTGTTACTCCTCCTAGGAAATACACTCTCAGGCGAACTGGAACCCAGGGATCATTTTGAAATGAACAATTAGCATTTTAAAAGCCTAGTTTCACCAGAGTGCACTGCTGGAATATAATGATATTTCACAAAGAAATAAATTATCTAAATGGTATTGTTCTAGAACGGAGAGCACCAGAGTCTGCATTTCACAACTGAAATTCTATCCTAGGACATTTTCATAGATCAGAATATGAGTAGATAGAATCAGATTTGAATGTATGAATTATGAGTTCACAGGATGTTTTGAGAAGTGCTAGGAAAACTTCTGTCCCCTTAAATATCTCTCTCCCTGGCTTGTCACACTGCTCTCCTATGATCTGAGAGATTAATGGCTTTGTGTTAATTTGTAGATGTTTGGAATTAATATATGTGTCTTTTTATGTGCACTTTAGTATCATTCAGTTTGTCCCGTTCTTAGTTGAGGCACTGACAGGAGATTGAATAGGAGGGAGGAAGGCATGAAACAATGTAATCTCAGAGCATTGGGAAGTCTAAGATGTTCAGGTCTGTGGAAAAAACTTAATGGCAACCAGAGGACAGTATAAGGGCACTTGGTACTCAGGGTTCAGGTAAATAGGGTTTCCAGTGGTGGAAAAAGAAAGCCAAAGGGAAATTGAGAAGGCAATAGACCACACCCTGTGTTTGTCAGAAGACTGCATAGGACCAACACTAGGCATAAGACTCAACTAAATTCAGTTTTAATCTGCTGAGAGGAAAGGCACAAATTGGTGGCATGGGTATGTTGGTCAAAAACATTCCAGTGTGTGCCCTCGTTATCATCGATCTCTCTTTCCACTCCAACACTGTCTCGACCCAAATGTGTCACATATTTCTAGGAAATTGGAAAGCAGCAGCAGGGGCTGACAGAGCAGAATATAACTAAGGGGTATTTGAGGCCGACGCTGACTATGTCCTGCCCACACCCCTCAAATCTTTCAAGCTGCTTGACAATTGTCAGTAGCATCATCTGTGCCTGAGGGCTCTTATCATTCTCTGCTGAAACTGAAAATATCAAGAAATTAATCCTCCTCTCCCTCCTTCTTAGCATTCCCCAAACAATGACTCCTGGCTTCTTGAATTGTGTTAAATTTGAGGCACATGTTTGGCACATTTCCAGAATTTTCTTCTGGGTTTTAGCTCCAGTTGCCCACTGTGATATGTGGCTCCACAGGGACCCTTTATCCACTGCCTTCCCTTCCTAGGATCACCTCCACACTCCCAGCCAGAATTGCTGCATTTCCCAGACAGGCCATGGTTTACTCCAATCTATGTCTCCAATTCTGTCCTTAGGACAGAAGTCAAATAGTGTACAAGAAAGAAATTACGATATTACTGATGTCTGGGTATAATTAGGGATAATGTTTTCGAGGGGGTTAAAATCTAGTAATTTGAAACACCGCTTTCAAGAAACATGGACGCTGAGGCTGTAGTTAGATTTAACAAAAATTTAAGAGGGAGATATTATATAGTAGACATTATACTAGGTTTAGTAGCATGCTATTTTCTTACATTCTAATTTCATTAATGGCCAGCTATGATTTTCATCCATTCAATTTGTAACCTTTGTCTTGCTAGGTTTCAACAATCAGGGGATAAATCACAACATCACATTAACAGCCAAAATATTTCTTTTGATTATGCCTAGATTATCAGACAGACTTCCAAAACTCCCTTTGAAAATCCCTACACCAAAACAAAAATATGAGGGAGGAAGTGTCTTGATTGTTTTAGCAGACCCCTGATGGTCCCATAGTCTCCACAGAAATATCTGAATTGTAGTGAGTACAGCTTATAGTCCATATGAGACTCTTGCCTGCTAAATGTACTCCTTTTATTGTTATCTCTGTTTTAGGACATAGAACCACTAGCCACCAAGTTTCTCAAGTCAATAATCTTCTTAATTATGTTTGATTTATTCTTATCCTTAGTCTCCCAATTTTTATGATGGCATACAACAGGATCTTTGATATTTTTATATTTTGTGGCCAGATCAAGCTATTTAACATATGCATTACCTCAAACACATTATTTTTTGTGATGAGAACGTTTAAAGTGTACTCTCTTAGGAATTTCCAAGTTTACAATATATTGTTATTAACTATAATCACCAAGATGTACAGTCTATCTCTTGAAATTATTCCTCCTGTCTAACTGAAATTTTGTGTTCTTTGACCAACATCTCCCACTCTGAGACCTCTGGTAACTACCATTTTACTCTTTGTTTCCATTAGTTCTACTTTCTTTGACTCTACATATAAGTGGGATCAAATGGTATTTGTCTTTCTGTGCCTAGGTTAGTTCACTTAATGTTCTTTAGGTTCATTAATGCTATTGCAACTAACAGGACTGTCTTGTTTTTTTAAGGCTAATTGTATTTCACTGTGTGTGTGTGTATAATATATATTTTACATATATAGATGTACTGCATTTTTACACCATGTTTTCTTTACCCATTTATTCATTTATGAACACTTAGATTGACTCTATATCTTAGCTATTGTGAATAGTGCTGCAGCAAACATAGGAATGCAGATATCCTTTCAACATACTGATTTTATATCATTTGGATATATACTAAATACTAGGATTGCTAAGTCATATGGTAGTTATATTTTTAATTGTTTGAGGAACCTTAAGTCCATTTTCCATAATGGTTGCATTAACTTGTATTCCCACCAGCAATATTCAAGGGTTCCATTTTCTCCCCATTCTCACCAACATTTATCTTTCTTTTTGATAAAAGCCATTCTAACTTCTGTGAGCTGACATTTCATTGTGGTTTTAATTTGAATTCTCCTGATGATTAGTGATGTTTAACACTTTTCCATATAGCTGCTGGCCATTCATATTCCTTCTTCTGAGAAACATCTATTCAGTTCCTTTGTCCACTTTTAAATCAGGATATTTGTCTTCTTACTATTAAGTTGCTTGAGTTTCTTATATGTTTTGGACATTGACATCTATCTGCTGTATGGTTTGCAAATATATTCTCCCACTCCACAGGTTGTCTCTTTACTGTGTTGATTGTTCCCTTTGCTGAAGCATTTTAATTTGATATAATCTCATTTGTCTATTTTTTTTGCTTTTGTTGACTTTGCTTTTGGGATGATATCCAAAAAATCACTTGCACAGGCAAATGTCATAAAGTTTTTACCATTTATCTATTCTATTTTTTTTTTTTTGGCATTTTCAGGTCTTACATTTAAATGTTTAATCCATTTTGAATTGATTCTTGTAGATGGTGAGAAATGAGATTTTTTTTTCATTCTTCTGTATATGGATACACAGTTTTCCCCTCACCATTTTTGAAAAAGCAGTTCTTTGCCCATTGTGTGTTTTTGGCTTTCTTTTTTATTAATTTTTACTTCCTATTGTCAATTGATAGGTTATAGTTGTGTATATATATATGTATTACAAAGTGATGTTATGATTTATAAATACTATGTGGAATAATAAAATCAATTTGATTTGAAATTAGAACATTTGAAATTGACTTCCTTTGAAATTTTGAAGTGTGCAATTCATTATTATTACTATGTTCACCATGCTGTGCAATATATAGAAAGAAAAAAATCATATTCCTCTTAAATTAAGGCTTTACACTCTTTAACCATCATCTCCAAACCCATCACCCTCTGGGTAGCCACCATTCTACTCTGCTGCTTTGAATGTAATTGTTTTTTAGATTTCCATATATAAGTGAGAATATGCTCTATTTGTCTTCTTGTGTCTGGCTTATTTCACATAGAGTAATGTTGTCCGGTTCCATCTATGTTGCTGCAAAGAACAAAACTGTTTTCTTTTAAAAATCTGAACAGTGGTCCACTGTACATGCATGACATTTTTATTATCCATTCATCTGTTGATGGACATTTAGATTTTTCCACCTCCTGGCTATTGTGAGTAGTGCTGCAATAGACATGAGAGTGCAGGCATCCCTTTGACAAACTGATTTCAAATCACTTAGGTGAAGATATAGAAGTGAGATTGAGGAATCATATGGTAATTCGAGGAATCTTCATACTGCATTCTATAAAGTCTATAATAATTTATATTCTCACCAACAGTGTGTAAGGATTCTGTTTTCTCCAAATCCTCACCAATACTTGTAATATTTTGTCTTTTTGATATTAGCCACTCTGACATGTGTGAGGTAATATCTCATTGTATTTTTAAGTAACATTTCTCTGATAATTAGTGATACTGAACATATTTTTCATGTATCTATTGGCCATCTGTATGTCTTCATTTGAGAAATGTCTATTAAAATCATTGAACCATTTTAAAATCAGATTATCTTTCTACAGAGGCGTTTGAGTTCCTCATACAGTCATGCATCACTTAACGATGAGGACAGATTCTGAAAACTGCAGTGTTAGGCAATTTTGTTGTTTTTTGAACATCATAGAAGGTACTTACTCAAACCTAGATGTTACAGCCTACTGCACAGCTAGGCTATATGATATAGCCTATTGTTCCTAGACTACAAATATGTACAGCACATTACTATACTGATTACTGTAGATGATGTGGTTTGGCTGTGTCCCCACCCAAATGTCATCTTGAATTTTAACTCCCACAATTCCCACGTGTCCTGAGAGGAAGTAGTGGGAGGTAACTGAATCATGTTGGTGGGTGGGGGGGGGTCTTTCCCATGCCGTTCTCCTGATAGTGAAGAAGTCTCATGAGATCTGATGGTTTTAAAAATGGGAATTTCCCTCCACAAGCTCTCTCTTTGACTGCCACCATCCATGTAAGACATGACTTGCTCGTCCTTGCCTTCCACCATGATTGTGAGGCCTCCCCAGATGTGTGGAACTGTAAGTCCACTAAACCTCTTTCTCATCCCAATCTCAAGTATGTCTTTATCAGCAGCATGAAAACGGACTAATACAGTAGAAAATTGTAACACAATGTTAAGTATTTGTGTATCTAAACATATCTAAACATTTAAAAGATATGGTAAAAATATGGTATACTCTTATGAGACCACTGTCCTATATGCAGTTTGTCATTAACTGAAATGTATTATGTGGCACGTGATTGTATATGTTAGATATTAACCCCATATTGGACATATGGCTTGCAAAAATTTTCTCCTAATCCATAAGTAGTCTCTTCACTCTGTTACTTGATGTTTTGTTGTGTAGAAGCATTGACATCTTTCTAAAAAATCAATTGATTGTAAATGTGTGGATTTATTTCTGGCTCTCTATTCTGTTCCATTGGTTTATGTCTTTTTTAATGCCAGCTCCATGTTATTTTGATTTCTATAGTTTTGTAGTATGTTTCTCAGTCAGGTAGTGTGATGCCTTTAGCTTTATTCTTTTTGTTCAAGACTGCTTTAGCTACTTAGGATCTATTGTGGCTCCATACAAATTTTAGATTGTTTTTCTATTTCTATGAAAATTGTCGGTGGAATTTTGATAGGAATTGCATTGAATTTTTAGATCACTTTGGGCAGTATACACATTTTAATAATATTAATTCTTCCATTCCATAAACACAGGATATTTTTCTATTTATTTGTGTGTTCTTCAATGTCTTTCTTCAAAGTTGTATAGTTTTCAGTGTATAGGTCTTTCATCTCTTTGATTAAATTTATTCCTAAGTATTTTAATTTATTTTATTTTTTGTAATGAATTAAAATGGGATTGTTTTCTGATTTCTTTAGTGGATAGTTTGTTGTTAGTGTACAGAAATGCTACTAATTTTTGTAAATTGATTTTGTTTGCTGAAACTTTACTGAATTTGTTTTTTTTACACAGATTGTGAATGTATTTATTCATTTTCTCTATTTGCTTCAAACTGAAGCTACCATCTTCTTTTCATGCTCATTGATATTTCTTAACAAAACTGATACATTATCCTATAGTCATAAATGGAATTGTTGGAAGGAGCATGTGGCCTAGTTCCTTTATGTTATAAATGATGATAACAGAAAGCCAAAAAGTCCACACAAAATGAGAAACTCTAAATACAGTGTGTGAAGGAACTAAAAATGCAGTATGATTATGGACCAAATTATGCACCCCCAAAATTCATGTTATAGTCCCAACCTCCAGTACGTCAGAATGTGATTGTACTTGGAGATAGGGCCTTTAATTAGGTGATTAAGTTAGCGCAAGTCTTTTTTTTAATTATCCAATCAGGCAAACATTTATTTATTTATTTTTATATATGTATTTTTTTTATTATTGTACTTTAAGTTTTAGGGTACATGTGCACAATGTGCAGGTTTGTTACATATGTATCCATGTGCCATGTTTGTGTGCTGCACCCATTAACTCGTCATTTAGCATTAGGTGTATCTCCTAATGCTATCCCTCCCAATTTGTTTCTTAATTCTAAGAGTCTTTTGATAAATTCCTTAGCATTTTCTATATATAAGATAATGAGTTCTCTTTTTTCTTACTGGTTTCAGTAAATGTTTGTTGATTTTGTTTATATTGTCAAAAAACACAAACCTTAGTTTCACTGATGTTTTCTGTAGTATTTTCTAAATAAAATATTTAGGAATAAATTTAATCAAGGAAGTAAAAAAAGCTGTATACTGTAAACTATAAAACAATAGATCAATAAATAAACCTATTTCATTTAGTTCTGCCCTGATCTTTATTATTTTCTGTCTTCCCATAACTTTAGGTTTATTTTTTTCTGCTTTTTTTCTAAACACTTGAGGTGTCAAGTAAGGTTGTTTTTTGGGGACCTTTCTTCTTTTTCAATGAAGGTATTTATTGCTGCAAATTACCCTTTTACAACTGCTTTTGCCGCACTGCATACATTTCAATATGTTGTGTTTCCATTTTAGTTTGTCTTAAATAATTTTTAATGTCTGTTTTAATTTTTTCTTTAACTCATTGATTGTTTAGGAGCATGTTGTTTAATTTTCACAGATTTGTTAATTTTCCTAAATTCCCTCATTATTAATTTCTAGTTTTATACTGCTGTGTTTAGAAGAGATATTTGATATTATTTCAATCTTCTTAAACTTGTTAAGAGTTGTTTTGTAGCCTAACATGTGATCTATATACTGGAGAAGTTTCGGTGTATGATTGAGAAAAATGCGTATTTTCCTGCTGTTGAATGAAATGTTCTGTGTATGTTTTTCAGGTCCATTTGCTGTAAATTTATAGTTCATACTCAAAGTGCTCTTATTGATATTCTGTCTGCATGATCTGTTCATTGATGAAACTGGGATATTGAGGTCCTATATTATTCTTGTATTATAGTCTATATTTTCAAATCTATAGATAATTGCTTTATATATTTAATTGCTCTGATATTCGGTGCATATAAATTTACAATTGTTACATTTTCTTAATGAATTGATCCCCTTATCATTATAAATTATCTTTTTTGTCTGTCATTGTACAGTTTTCCATTTACAGTCTACTTTAAATATAGCTCTCCCTACTCTCATTTGGTTTTCATTTGTATTGAATATCTTTCTCATGTTTTCGCTTTTAATCATGTGGATCCATGGGGTAAAGCAAGTTTCTTGTAGGCAGCATATAATTGGGTCTTTAAAAAAAAACCACTTATCCATTCAGTCACTGTTTTTTTATTGAAGAATTTAATCCACTTACATTCAAAGTAATTATTGATAGGTTAAAACTTAATCCCAACATTCTGTTAATTGTTCTCTAAAATATCTTATTGTTATAACAAGCTATTTTAAGCTGATAACAACTAAAATTTTATCACATTTTTAAAAACAATTTTTTTCCACCATCTTCCCACAGTTTGTATTTTTAATGTCACAGTTTACATCTCTGTACATTGTATATCTCTTAATGGCAGTTATTATTTTTTAAGTGGTTTTGTCTTTTAACCTTTATACTAAAGATATGTGTTTTCCACACCACTATCACAGTATCAGAGGATTATGAAATTGATTTTGCCCTTACTTTAAAAAGTGAGCTTTATATTTTCACCTAGTTTTGTTTCAGTTGTTAGCATCTTTTTCTTTCCACATGAAACTTCCCTTAACATTTCTTGGAAGACAGATCCCTCAGATTTTGTTTGACTGGAAAGTCTTTACCTCTCTCTTATTTCTGAAAGACAGCGTTTCCAGTTAAAGTATTCTTCATTGGTAGTTTTTTTCCTTCAGCACTTTCAATATATCATCTCACTCTCTTCTGGTCTGTAAAGTTTCTGCTAAAAAGTCTTCTGCTGGCCTTCTTGGAAATCTTTTACATCTGATATACTTATTTTCTCTCACTGGTTTCCAGGTCCTCTCTTTGTCTTTGATATCTGACAGTTTTATTATTATATATCTTGATGTAACCTTGTTTTGATTTAATCTGATTGTAGACTTTTGACCTTCTTGTATTTGGATATTTATATCTTTCTCCAAATTTGGAAAGTTTTCTGCTACTATTTCTTTAAATAAGTTTCCTCTTCTTTTATCTTGCTCCTC
This sequence comes from Hylobates moloch, assembly GCF_009828535.3. Lineage (NCBI taxonomy): Eukaryota > Metazoa > Chordata > Mammalia > Primates > Hylobatidae > Hylobates > Hylobates moloch. The sequence continues at coordinate 75,762,179 of NW_026652276.1, forward strand.
TTTCTTGCATTCATATAATTTAAATAATTGCTCTTTTTTGAATTTTTTTTTTAGTATACTTTAAGTTCGGGGATACATGTGCAGAATATACAAATTTGTTACATAGGTATACATGTACCATAGTGGTTTGCTGCACCCACCAACCTGTCACCTACATTAGATATTTCTCCTAATGCTATCCCTCCCCTTGCCCCCAACCCCCCAACAGGCCCCAGTGTGTGATGTTTCTCTCCCTGTGCCCATATGTTCTCATTGTTCAACTCTCACTTATGAGTGAGAACATGTAGTGTTTGGTTTTCTGTTCCTGTGATAGTTTGCTGAGAATGATGATTTCCAGCTTCATCCATGTCCCTGCAAAGACATGATCTCATTCTTTTTTATGGCTGCATAGTATTCCATGATGTGTATGTGCCACATTTTCTTTATCCAGTCTAACACTGATGGGCATTTGAGTTGGTTCCAAGTCTTTGCTATTGTGAATAGTGCTACAATAAGCATACCTGTGCATGTGTCTTTATAGTAGAATGATTTATACTCCTTTGGGTACATACCCAATAATGGGATTGCTGGGTCAAATGGTATTGGTGGTTTTAGATCCTTGAGGAATTGCCACACTGCTTCCACAATCATCAAACTAATTTACACTCCCGCCAACAGTGTAAAAGCGTTCCTATTTCTCTACATCCTCTCCAGCATCTGTTGTTTCCTGACTTTTTAATGATCCTTATTCTAAATGGCATGATATGGTATCTCATTGTTGTTTTGATTTGCATTTCTCTAATGATCAGTGATGATGAGCTTTTTTTCATATGTTTGCTGACCACATAAATGTCTTCTTTTGAAAAGTGTCTATTCATATCCTTTGCCCACTTTTTGATGTTTTTTTTTTCCTTGTAAATTTGTTTAAGTTCTTTGTAGATTCTGGATATTAGCCCTCTGTCACTTGGATAGACTGCAAACATTTTCTCCCATTCTGTACGTTGCCTGTTCACTCTGATGATAGTTTCTTTTGCTGTGCAGAAGCTCTTTAGTTTAATTACAATGCATTTGTCAATTTTGGCTTTTGTCGCCATTTGTTTTGGTGTTTTAACCATGAAGTCTTTGCCCATGCCTATGTCCTGAATGGTATTGCCTAGGTTTTCTTCTAGGGTTTTTATAGTTTTAGGTCTCACAGTTAAATCTTTAATCTATCTTGAGTTAATGTTTGTATAAGGTGTAAGGAAGGGGTCCAGTTTCAGTTTTCTCATATGGCTACCCAGTTTTCCCAACCCCATTTATTAAATAGGGAATCCTATCCCCATTGCTTGTTTTTGTCAGATTTGTCAAAGATCAGATGGTTGTAGATGTGTAGTGTTATTTCTGAGGCCTCTGTTCTGTTCCATTCTGTTCCATTGGTCTACATGTCTATTTTGGTACCAGTACCATGCTGTTTTGGTTACTATAGCCTTGCAGTGTAGTTTAAAGTCAGGAAGCATGATGCATCCAATTTTGTTCTTTTTGCTTAGGATTGTCTTGGCTATTCAGGCTCTTTTTTGCTTCCATATGAAATTTAAAGTAGTTTTTTCTAATTCTGTGAAGGAAGTCAATGGTAGCTTGATGGGGAGAGCATTGAATCTCTAAATTACTTTGGGCAGGATGGCCATTTCCATAATAATGATTCTTTCTATCCATGAGCATGAAATGTTTTTCCATTTCTTTGCAGCTGCTCTTATTTCCTTGAGCAGTAGTTTGTAGTTCTTCTTGAAGAGGTCCTTCACATCCCTTGTAAGTTTTATTCCTAGGTATTTTATTTTCTTTGTAGCAATTGTGAATGGGAGTTCACTCATGATTTGACTTTCTGTTTGTCTATTATTGGTGTATAGAAATGCTTGTGATTTTTGCACATTGATTTTATATCCTGAGACTTTGCTGTAGTTGTTTATCAGCTTCATGTTACCTGCAAACAGAGATAATTTGACTTCCTTTCTTCCTATTTGAATACCCTTTATTTCTTTCTCTTGACTGATTGCCCTGGCCATAATTCCAATACTATGTTGAACAGCAGGGGCAAGAAAGAGCATCCTTGCCTTGTGCTGGTTTTCAAAGGGAATGCTTCCAGCTTTTGCCCATTCAGTATGATATTGGCTGTGGGTTTGTCATAAACAGCTCTTATTACTTTTTGATCAGATTTGCAGCTGAATTCTACCAGAGGTACAAGAGGAGCTGGTACCATTCCTTCTGAAACTATTTCAAACAATAGTAAAAGAGGGAGTCCTCCCTCACTTCATGAAGGCAGCATCATCCTGATACCAAAACCTGGCAGAGACACAACAAAAAAAGGAAATTTTAGGCCAATATCCCTGATGAACATCGATGTGAGAATTCTCAGTAAACTTGGCAAAGTGAATCCAGCAGCACATCAAAAAGCTTATCCACCATGATCACGTCAGTTTCATACCTGGGATGCAAGGCTGGTTCAGCATATGCAAATCAATAAATGTAATCCATCACATAAACAGAACCAATGACAAAAACCACATGATTATCTCAATAGATGCAGAAAAGTCCTTCGATAAAATTCAGCACCGCTTCACGCTAAAAACACTCAATAAACTAAGTATTGATGGAACATATCTTTTGATGCTATCACATAAATTCTGACAGCTTTCTTCATTCTTGTTTTCTCACTGACTTTATATTATAAAATAACCTGTCTTTGAGTTCATAAATTGTTTCTTGTTTGATCAGCTCTGCTATTGGTGCTTTCTATTGGATTTTTCATTTCATCCTTTTATTATTCAGCTCCAGAATTTCAATTGGATTTTTTTTTCATAATTTGAATCTCTCAGTTACATTTCTCATTGTAGTCATTTATCATTTTTATCTGGTTTCATTGAATTGTTTCTCTGTATTTTCTTCAAGTTCTCCGAGCTTCCTTAAAACAATTATTTCAAATCCTTCGTCATGTAGTTCATATATCATTTCTGCAGAGTCAATTACTGAGAAATTATTGTGTTCTTTCGGTTTCATGTCTCCTTGGTTTTTTATGTTTCTTGTTGCCCTACATTGATATCTATACATTTGATGGAGCTGCAAACTTTTTCAGACTTTCTGAGCTACTTTTGTGGTGGAAAGCCCTTCCCCTACTGGAAGTGGGAGATGTGAGGATGCTCGCTTAGTGGAATGAAGTGGTCTAATATCAGTGAGTATGCAGCTGTGTAGTCTTTGTGCAATTCTATCAGCTGAGGTCAGTGTTGACAAATATTTCCAGTATTCTGTCAATGTTTTGGATGTCTTCAGTGGTAGCAAGGGTTGTTACGGTTTCCAGAAGCAATGACTCCTAAAGTTCTCTCTTTTTCTCCCACCAGAGCTGTGACTGACGAAATCCCTCCTGGCATTTGGTCTGGCTTGTGGACCCACTTACAGTTACATACACTAGAGTGTGAAATAGCTCACTATGGTGATGACTCCTGCGTCTGAGATGTGGGCCTGCCCAGGATAACCACGGAGCTTTGGTTGAAAGTGTAAGCACTCACAGGGCATTATGGATCAGGGCATGCATTGGGTTGGAAAAGATAGAAGTTCATTTGCTGAAGCAGTTCAACACTAGCCACTTCCTGAGTGGGGGAGAGGTATGCAGCCATTTATACCTCTCTGGAGTTCCTTGGTGGGTGTGGTTTTTAGTTAACTCAGTGGCAAAACATGCTGGTGTCCTCTGTGGAGTAGGCTGCTGGAAGCCAAGGTGGTTCCCACTGCATAGCTGATATGGATATCCTCCACCTTGCTTCTTTGCCCCTAGTCATCTTCTGGTATCTCAGATATGACAGTCTCAGCAGTAGTCTTTTCCAAGTAGATTTTCTTAATTTTTTTTTTTTTTTTTTTTTTTTTGCCCCACTGTCCTGCTACAGATTTTAATGGGCCTTCAAATGCTCTCTGGGCCATTTTGTGTTGTGGATAACTATCTCTATGGCTTTTTGTGTGGGAATGGAGGGTACCCTCTCCTATTCTATCATCTTTGTGACATCACCTTTTTTGGTCATCCAGATTGACCAATCAACAAGTCCTATCATATTAACTCCTAATTATTTGTTGGTTCTGTCCATTTATTTCCAAACCATAGCAATATCCTAGTTGAAATCACCATTTTTTTCACTTTGAAATTGTTATACTATCTTAAGAGTGATATGTTTCCCAGTAAGATCTACTCTTATTTTCTATGCTCCACAATGCAGCCTAAGATAATTTTCTAAGGCATAATTCTGAATTGCTTGCTTAAAATGATCAATTATTCCCATTACTCAAATCACCAACTTTTGGTATGCTGGACAAGGTTTTTTGTTACTTGGCCCCTGAATACTTCTTTAGTCTCATCTTACTTCAGACCTCATTCAGATTCCACATTCAAGAAATACTCAAGATCTTATAAGTTGTTTAAGGCTTTGCCTATTTTGCAGGTATTCTTGGAGAAAGAACTTACAGAATTACAGCTATCAACAGAAATAAATTCTGTAATTTCCTTTCCCTTTCCTTCTACCTCCCATTCCCATGTAATATCTACCACAGGTCTTTTATGATATTTATTCTCTCTGATCTATCCAAGAAAACTTCATCTCTCCTCCTTACCATCACCATAATCAATACATCTCTCTGTTACAGACTTTAATAATATGAGTCTTCCTTTTAGACTACATATTCCTTGGGAGAAAGGACAAGGGACTATGTACCTTGAGATGTTCAGGGGAACTGGACAATGTTTAGCACAAGTAGGACCTCAGTAAGATAGTTGTCAAATTGATAAATAAGCATGGATTGTATCTTTTCTCTTCTTTTGTTTTTTGGTTTCTTTCCAAATCATTAATGATAAATTTCTATTCCATCTCTCCTGGTTTTACATGCTCAGATTCTCATGCTTATTCCAAACAGACTTTGGAGAAAATTACTTTGAAAACAAATCTGTAATCTATTTGAAGAAAAAAAGAAGGATAGGAAGAAAAGAGAAAATGAAAAGCAAAATATTTTCTGGACTTATGCTCTTGTTTACATTTCTACGAGGAAATTGAGCTCACAGAAAGAGCAGCAATATCGTACCCCTTCTCCCTCAGATTTATTATCTTGCTCTGTCTCTCCTCTTCTAGAACCATGTTTATTTTATGCATATGTGGTCTCTTGATCTTCTCCTTTCACCTTTCCTCACATTTCCAAGAGCTCCATCAGTCTCTAATATTTTTTATACCTTGGAGAATCCACACATATTGTAGGGACATTTTTTCTTACTCTTCAGTTTTCACTGATACTGCTTTATGTTAAAATATAAATACTTTCCAGGAAATGAAAGATATAAATATGGGCTCATAAACTGGATTCTAAAATGATTATATTATTAGTAGAAAAGACACCAGTAAACATTTTCACTCCCTGGATTTTATATTCTACTTGAATAAATAATAAACTGAAAAGAAAATAGCACCAAAGATTTCTTAATCATGATTTTTGATACACAGTTCATGTTTCTGTTCCCTATCTTCCAGATCATTATAGGCCTGATTAAGAGCATCTTGAATCTGTTGTAGATAACTGATGCTGGAGCCAAGCAGACAAAGAGTTATTCCTAAAGAAAGCCAAGACTATCCAAATCTCATCTAATATAGATGAAACCAACCAGTTTGTTACTTGCGTTAGGGCTGGGGAGAGGAATTACTTGATGAGTTTTGAAGGTTCAAAATCAGAAGTGTATGCTGATGAGTAACTGAATGATAAACACTTTTATTAATTAAGGGACAGAACTCAAAATCACTGCCAAAATTTAAGTTGATAAAAGCAGTTACAGAGAATCAGGATGCACAGCTGAGAAATTAAAATTAATATGGTTAAGGACAAAAACAACTGCTACCAAGTTATTTGCAATTTAGTACAATTGTCCGGAAAGGTGTTTGGTGTCTGCAGCTGCCTTGAGCATATCAATCGTGACATTATATGTGGATAAAATATTCATGATTAAAGGCAAGAGATAAGAGAAACAGAGATTTACATTCCGTCATTCTTTATTATACTTTGGGCCTCGATCGTTTGTTAGCAAACAGTACAAAAATATAGCCAGGTCTGGAAGAAAAGGTCTGTGACAGACAATAATAAAATATAGATGTCTTTACTTTCCAGTCTTTTTAGAGTAGATCTTTTAACAATCTGAGAAACAAAATGCCAAGGTCTTACTTGGTAGAACAATAGTATACCGAGCTCTTTCTTGGAGTCCCTATTCAAAGTGACCTCAGCCCAATAATGTCACCCAGTTCCCACAGTTGGAGAGGAAAGCTTTAATAATTTTAAATCCTCTCAGGATATTCTGGAACCTTTCATGAGGTCTTTAAAAGTTTTCTTTCTTGTGACCTCTACATAGAAAAACACCAAGCATTATCATTTAAGTGCTGAAGTCTGTTTAAATAAAGAATGCCACTTCATGTGGTGTCTGAAGCTAGAAACACATTGAGACATTAAGAAAATGGATATCAAGTAGAATTACATTTCCTAAAATGACATAGATTTGTTGCTTGGCAAATATTAGATAATAAAGATTTTTGAAGAAAGTTAAAGTCGTTGAATTTGTGAAGAAATGAATTTCATAAAACCTGTGAGCTAATTTCATGTACCATTTGGACAATGGGACAAAGGGGAGTTGGTAGAATTATAAAAATAAGAGACAAGTATAGGATTAGAATGAACCAATACTAGTATGCCAGCAAAGGAATTAGCAGAGTAGAAATGCAATTTCATAGGATTTGTAGAAAAGATTTACCAAGATCTGTTGTAGGAATAACTTGATCTTTTGCATGATGGCAAGAGCTGCTATGGAAGTGAATTTATGGAGTGAACCTTGGACAAGTCTCTTTACTTCTCTGCATCTCAGCATTCACATTTGCAAAAGGAGGAGGTTGTATTACATGATTGTCGAAGCTCTTTCTTGTTCTGTGATTCTGTAAAATGCTGCTACTAAAGGATCTAATAAGAAATTTCACTTTATATTTCAAATTGTCCCTAATCTTATACAGATAAACAAAATAAGACATGGCATAGGTAATATAATAGAGATAACATTCTATCACTATACTTTTCAGTCTTAACCCTGAGGCTGCATATAATCTAAGTTAGAATGTAGTTGAAAAGTAACAGTCTACACTTCATTGTAGCAGCCTACATAGGCTGTATATTGGTTGACAGGGTAATCTTAGTTCTATTTGGAATAAGAAAATTTGACAGTCATAAAATAAATCTATTTTAAGATCGAGGAAAGGTTGAGTAGATTATTACCCTAAATATGGCTTAAAAGATGGCCATTATGAAACTATTTATAGCAGAATGTTGATGTATGCCTTAAAACATTTCTAAAAGGATATATTCCAAATATTTTTCTTTGGTGACAGAGGGCAGGAAAGAAAATATGGATGTTTTCACTATTTTAATGATGTTAACTATTTGAATTTTTAAAATCAGTGGAGATATTTCTATAGTCCCTCATAAATAACATAAAGATCCACATTTAAGAGATCAGTTGTGGCGCTAGTGAGTAGCCATAACTTGTGAGTATTGTGAAGGTCATTTTCCATTGGACAAAGTGGTGCAAACACAAAAGGAAAAGGAACCCCTACCTCACTCCAAGTCTATGCTTTTGGTTACTTTTTGGAAAAATCCCTGACTATGGACAGTTAGTTAAATCTAACCTTTACTGATCCAGTCCCTGACTCTTCAAGATGAAGAGGGTAAGATTGGGGCAAGCCATGACTTCCTGCAAGGCAACTAACTTTTAAAGTCCAGACTATGTTGATAGTACTCCCAGATGTTATGTATTTCACCTCTGCAGATTGATTTACTAATAAGACCTTGTAAAATGTCTCTGTCACAACCTGGTAAATTGTGCAGTTTCAAGAAGTAACATTTCTCATGACCAAACAGCACTGATAGGATATAATTACCTATTATATATTTTTTTCAAATCTTCCATTTCTTCCAGTAAGCCAGTGTAGGAGATCCACCCCAAAAACATGGAATCTAATATAAAAGGAACCAGTTCACATCCATTTTGGCTGTCTAGGGAAAAACAAATTCGCTGGCTTCACTAACTCTCTGCAACAGTAAAATTAAGGATGAGAGGCACTATGGGATAAAAGAGAATTTGGAGGTAGTTTTACCTTTGATTATTCAATTTCTAAATATATGATGCCAAAAACGATGATGAGGGAAAGTAGGCCAACAAACTGTGTTCAAAAGCATCGGGTGCTTCAATGGAAAATAGAAACAATTGTGTAGTGAAATGAGGAATTATACACCTGTAAAAGTCCCCAAGCCTCTTTAGCATCATTTATCAAAATAAAACATGATAGCTTCAGTTTGCAAAGAAAAATCGAGTGCTGCTTAGTTGCTTTGTTCTATTTCTTTCCCCTCTTGAAAAATATTAGGCTATTTGCAAACAATGTTTCTTTTTGTTAATGCAAAACTGCACAAATCCGCATTCCTGGATAAAATGTTTCATGGTGAGTGGCAAACATTTTCTGATTTAGTATGACAGGGAACACAAACTAACAGCATGCTATGCAGACAGCAGTAAAAATCTAGTTAACTATAGGAGGCAGCCAAGGGTATCTATTTCCTGTTTTTACTCCTTTTCCTTAAGTTGTCTGATGTAAAAGGGCCAATTACCCAGGTGCTTTATGCAAGCTATGTAAATGCCCCAACTGGATAGTCCAGTTATCTGAGGGATTTCTGAATCCACAGCTGGCTAGATTTAGACAAAGAAACTGGAATCATCAGGTCTTACAGACTAAAACAAACAAACAAACAAAAAACACAATTATATGCAAACAAATAATACCTTGCCTCTAACTAATTTCAAGTACCTCTGTTTAGTGGGTTACTGAGTCATAAGACAAAACCCAGAATTTGCAAAAATTGTAACCATAATATAAATGATGTGATCTTATAAGTGTTTTCTCACAGGGGATTCGGGTAGATTTTCCTCTCTAATTCAACCTGTTTCAGATAACAGGACGTGCACTGTATCCCTTAGGGCATGTATCCACTAAGGCAGAGATCTCATTACAGCATCACAAAATGTTTCCTGATATCCAATTCCTTCTCTATTTTTTTAAGTTCTCTGGACTACCTTAAATACACCTGCTCTATCACTTGGCTTCGGGTTTCACTGGGGCCAGAGTAATTCCAAGAGTCACTTGATGAGTTCTTCTGTGCCTTTTGCTCTGTCCTGACCTTAACCCTCCCTGTCCCCTGCTCAGGCTGCAGGCAGCCATGTCAGACAGACTTTTGTTTTTCTGGTGTTCTTTCTTGTTTCCCTGTCCTTTATTGTCCCCTCCTGTAAGTCTCTTCTCTCATTCCTTTTTGGCTGCCTCAATTTTAGAGCATCCTTTACCTCTTTTTCCCCATGTCTTTCGAGAAAAAAATTCTGCTTTTTCATATCATTACTGATTGTATTCTTTCTTTACTATCTGTCAAAGATGATAAATTTTCCCCTGAAGTTCTGACCATATCAAAATGCAATTTTAAATTTTAATCTGTTGATCTGTTTATCTTTTCGTTTAAGAAAAGCCCTACGAATTTCAAGTTTGATAATAATAATAATTCAGCTTCAAAATAGGGGTGGGGTTTACATTATGGGAGGTTACTTGGTGGGTACAATGTATGTTGCTCCAGTGATGGATGCACTGAAGGCCCTAACATCACCACAACAAAATATATCAATGTAGCAAAATTGCACTTGGACCTCATGCATATATACAAATTTTAAAAATATGCATGGTTAGGCATAAAAGATTGAGAGAAAACAGAAAGACACTGAATACTTAGGCAGCCAGTGTCTTTTTGATTTTAGGTGCAATTTGTAGGGCCAAATGATATTTGACTTAAGTGATTTGGGAATTTAAAAAAAAAAAAAAAACCTTTATTCTTTGTTTGGCAAGCTTGTTTCTGACCTATCTGCCAAACAATCAATCTAATAGCTACCTGCTTCTAAAAACACTGTGTAAAAGATTCTGCCTGAACATGAAGTTCTAATTCATTCCCTTTCCCTCCAGAAATATATTTATTCACATTTTCTTCATTGGGTATACATTTTCTTCTGGGAATGTAAAATTGTGTTAAGTCCTCCACCACTCAATACCCTCATGAGTGAGCAAGGAAACTTCATTTATTGCATTTTCCTCCATCTTTGGTCTGACAGTTGCTTGGTTAAACTTTTCATGTGCTTGATCATGTTTAATCATCCCATGCTCTATAAGAGAAATGCCATTATCCACATTTTTACAAAGTGAAGAAACTGAAATTGAGAGAGGTAAAATTGTTTGCTGAAGATCACAGCAGTAGTATGTGATAGAAGGGTCCTGTTATATTTATTAGTTTGTTTATGACTAATAAATATTAACCTGAATTAAAGTTTTGTTTTCCAAAGACTGAGATAAGTGTTAACAATATGTATTATTAGATTTGAGGAGTATGACCATTATGCAAAAACCTTGTCTAATTCTGCTCTCTTTTTTCCTCTACACCAACCAGGGAATAGTATATTTTTATTCTTCTCTTTTACCAGTCTCTTAATTTATATGTATTCAATCATTTATAAGATGTATGCGAAGACAGTTTGGGAGTCTTATCTTGTTTAGGAACCAATATTATGAAAAATACCGATTATCTAATGATCAAAAAGACAGATTGGATTAAATTTTATCTACTGACAATAGCTTAACAGTTTTTTATAATTATTTCTTTATTTAAATAATATGGAATTCTGAATTGAAGTTTATACCCCCATTTCATAGAAATGTGTAGTTTTTATTGTTTAGCTGATTCTGAAGCCACAACAATTGAACTAAGAGTTAGTGCAATGCAAGTTAGAAAAGAAATAAAAGGCAAAGTGAGAGGCAATGAAAACTAGTATCATTGCATTATGTTCAGTTAAGCGAGGTAATTTAATTGAAGGTATATACATCTACAAATCAAAATCCTTTTGGTGACCATAGACTTGCAAATGTTTTGATAGTTCTAAAGCTTGGAGATATTTTTGTATAGATCACTATGACATAGATTCATTTATCTGAAGCCAATTTCAGTCTTTTACTCATAGACAAATTAAAAAATAATGTAACTAATTTTGCGCAATCGATATAATATTCTCTGTTGTAGAAATGGGAAGACCTATAGAGGCAGCCAACTATTTCTCCTTCCATGTTTATATCATTTCATATTTTTCCACAGAATAGCTGAACATTTCCCATAATTTTTAAAAATATTTAAAACGTTGTTTTGTAAAGACTATAAATATTATATCAATAATTGCAGCAAAATAATAACTTTTTTCTTAGAAGTTTGAAAAAATGCATATTGGATTTGAATTCTTAAAGTAGATATGGTGTAAAATTCAAGAAGCAAAACTCACATTTCCCTTTTTACACAGGCAAGTGGTATTTCTTACATTTTATTAGAAAATCTGAAATTTTTAAAAATGTAATTAAAATGTATAACATTCTTTTATCAAAAATATAATGCCCCGAGAAGAACATTAAGTAGTAGTTTGATTTTTCAAGCATTTTTTAATAAATGGGATATATAGCTGTGGGAAAACAATGGATAATTTTATAAGATGTAATAACTCCTCACACAACTCTTCATTACATTTATCAGAGAGAGAAACTATTAAAAATTTTAATATGGGGTCTACTAGACATTTCAGGACACATAAAACTTCTTTGAATTATGCTTGATTATTTTTCAAAAATATATTAAATTTACTTGAGTTTTTAGGAAACAATATAATATGGACATTTTATATGTGCAAATAAAAATAAATATTTTTTAAGTTACTTTGACATTTTGGATGTATGGCTCAATGAATAAATAATATATTTTACACTTGTCTTTGCTATATTTTTTAAAGCTGTATTAATTTTTAACTAGCCACTTTACTCAATCCTTTTGTGTTTTCATAATCTTTTAGGCAATTCTTTTGGATTTTCAGACAGAGAGATATATAATTAGGATAAGTACCGACTTTTCTACTTTTGTATATTTAAATCATTTTTCTTTTATATTAAAGTAACTAATATTTATAGAGCGATGCTAATTTTCATGAGATGGCTTGCATTCTTATGTTGTCCTGATTTTAATAAGAATAATCTAGATTTTCAACTATTAACTATGGAATTGATATCTGTTCAAGGTGGTCTCTTGTCTTATCCCTAATTCTCACCCTTACCCTTTTTTTTAATTCTTCCCTCAAACTTTAATTATATCAGAATTTTTCTATCTGATATTTGCAAGAGTTTCTTCTCTGTTGTAAAATTAGAAATAAATCTTAAACGACATCATTAAAAATATTTTTAATTTAAAATGTTTTTGTAAAATGTTTAAGTCATTTGTTTGCAATTCACATTCATCTGTGATAGAACAGCTCCATTTGGATCTTCTCTTTCTCTAACTGTACGATGGATTCTTCTCGACACCTTTCTACCTTATATGGGCCCTGTTTCTTTCAATGTGCCATGCTGTTTTCTCCAAAGAAAGAACTTTATAAATGTGGATAGGTTCCCAGACTAGCTGTCAGCATTCTAATTTACCAGTGATCAATGATTTAACTAGATTATTAATACTATGATTTCAAGTATTTAGCTAGAATTCATAAAGTTAAGGCTAGACAGACGCCAGCTGTTCTTCTGGCGTACATATGTGTTGGCAATGTAGAAAGCCATTATTTCCATTATTTCTTAGATCGCAACATGATGTAAAATTAACTATGTCTTCTAGCCAGTCGCCATAGCTGTTGCTGCCCAACCTGCCAGGCAAGCCCATCTCATTCCTGGCCCCATGGGTCTGAAGGCTTTTCTAATGCTTTCTGCAGTCTGACATGCCATGGAATCTGTCTATTTACCTCTGTTTCCCATTGATACTATCCTCTTCCTTGCCAACATCAACTCTAGACATCTGCTATTGCATTTCTACTCTTGACCTCTAATATCCATCTATTTAGCTTAGAGCAGCCAGAGCATATCAATAAAACATAAATCAGATAACAGCACTTTCATTTCTAAAACTACACGATTTTTACTTGCACACCGGATAAAATGTACCATTTTAAAGATAATCTACAAGGTTCTTCCCAGTTGATCTACCTCACTGTTACTCACAATACAAATGCCTCACTGAACTTCTCTTGTTTCTGAAAAGCTTGCAAGCCTTTTCCTGACTCAGTGGCTTTGGACCTGTAATTCTCTTTACCTGTAAACCTCTTCTCCCAAAACATTTTGTGGACAGTTACATCCCCAAATATCAGTTTCAATGGCCCTTCCTCCAATAAGCCCTCCCTGATACCTTACTCTGAATTTCTATACCCTATTATAGCATTTCATAGCATATAATGATTTTATTTTCTATTACATACAATAATTGATAATTATATAATGGCATATTTCTAATGGTTTTTGCCTATAAAATCATATGTGCTTGGATTTTTTCCTCTGTATTTGCAGGATTCATACATAGAAGTTATAGCATTAAACATATAATATTATCAAAATTAATTAAGACATAAGTAAATTAATAGATAGATGAAATAGACAAGTATGCTTCACTAGCACCTAAACAGATCATTCTATTGAATTTACATACCAAATTTTATTTATTTGAGAGCTATTTATCAAGATCTATGCCTGAGAATTCTGTGTAGTCATCATCCAAAACGAGTGAGCTCTATCCTGAAACACTTTACACCTACTCATTTCTCCATTCTCCACTCTGCTCATTATCCTAAACCAAGTCCCAAGAGATACCTATTCTTAGTTTCCTTCTTTGTACTCAGTCATATTCCAGTCATGGTTGACACATCCACCAGTCTTCTAAGTTTATGTCCTATTCAATGTCTCAAACTTGCCTTTACCACTGTCCACCAAAGATCCAGATCCAGGGATTCATACTCAACACTGAGTCTTGTTACCCATCTATATTTTGCATACACTGTATCATATTAATAATCTAGGTTTTTTTCTCCAGCATTTTTTCATGTCCTTTTCTAGATGCCTTATTATACATAGAAGTTAAAGAAAGCATTTGATATTTTTTGTGTTGATAAATTTTTGTGTATGTAATATGGAGTTTTGAAAAGGAAATACGCATTTTGTCCAGGCTTTCCACCTACAAAAAGTGTGGGAGCTATGCCATTTTGGAGCGGTGGCCAGTCTTTTATTTTCAAAATGTTCTACTTCAGTGATCCAATCAGAATCTCCTAATGGCGTCCTAAGACCCTTATATAGGAGACTAATGTGCATAAGAGGAACAAAATATGAAAAATTACATTTCACCTGTTCTTCATAAAAATTAATAATAATTAAATCTAGCAAATAAGTAGGGTTTGGAAGGAAGGCTGTGCATTTTTAACATTATCCAAATTGTTTTTATCCTCCAAACAGATCTTTTATCTTTGAAATTGACAATAGCCCCTGGGATGGGGCATATAATCTAGATTTGAGTTAGTCAGACACAAAGCCAGACAAAGTCATCCATCTTGCTTAAAAATCCCTGAGTCCTTTCTTTCTTTTGAATCTGCTTCAAGGAAGGAAATGTTATATTTAAATTTAAACAAATGTTGCAAATCATCTTATATGAGGATAAAGGTGGCTCATTTGTCAAGACACTTGGCACAGGAAGAGAAAGGAGAACACAGGTTCTTCTGAGATTATAATAATTTCACCTATATTAAATACTTCCTTAAATAGATATGATGACATACTGTAAATTTATTTCAGTAAATTATTTCTTTCTTTAGAGGCTCACCCAAATGAACGCTTACAACTTTCTTTAGTGCCTGTGTATTTTCTCAAGAAGCTATGATTTCAGCAGTTTATTCTTCCTATTTTCTCATAGGCTTTCAATAGTGTATATATATACATATATACACACACACACACACACACACACACGTTTCTATATACATATATATACACACACCTACATGCATCATACATATATAATATTAAAATACATCATGCACGAACATTTCTGGAGGAAGTTCTTTTCTTTTATTCTTCTTTTTTAGCTTCCTGTAATATTTGAAAAATTACATGAATATGTTTATGAATTTAAATTCCTTTTAGAAAAATTAAAAATAAGATCTACCTTAAAATCTAGAATAATAGTAGACTTACAGAAATGAACTGAACCTCTCTGTTCATGACAATGAAATTGTAAGCCTGAAGGTAACATGTATGTATAGATCATTTTCTTGAATTATGCCTTTGAATTATGTACACTCTGAGGCCTGTAGCAGGACCGGTCTCTTAACTGATGACTGAAACTAGCAGGCCATGCAGCCTATCCATTTTAGGATGATTCTGTTGTTCTGTATTTGATGCTGGACATCCAATGAACTCTTTTGAAGTGGTAAGTCTCTATCAGTAAGAAATAGTCCCCAAGAGAAATTGGCTAATATGGAAAGCAAAAAGGTCTAAAGCAGTGACTGTTCTAAGCCAGAAAATGAAAATCTGTCAGAAAGCTAAGAAAAGTTTGGCTTAAATATATTAACTAATAAATGTAACCAATTAAGTGGCAGAGACAGGCTGTGAACCTTAACAGTCCGGCTTTCACCATTTATTATTTCCTGTAGGAAATATGGAAAAAGATTAGGGATAAAATCTTTCACCAATGGTTCCAGGCAGGAAGAATAAAAGGTTTAGTCAAAATGGAAATTATAGCTGACTTTTAAAAATAAAGGTGTGGCTGGGCGCGGTGACTCACACCTGTAATCCCAGCACTTTGGGAGGCTGAAGTGGGCGGATCACCTGAGGTCAGTAGTTGGAGACAAGCCTGGCCAACATGGTGAAATCCTGACTCTACCAAAAATACAAAAATTATCTGGGCATGGTGGCATGTACCTGTAATCCCAGCTACTCAGGAGGCTGAGGCAGGAGAATTGCTTGAACCTGGGAGACGGAGGTTGCAGTGAGCCGAGATCACGCCACTGCACTCCAGCCTGGGTGACAGAGCAAGACTCTGTCTCAAAAATAAATAAATAAATAAAATAAAATAAATAAAGTTGTATAAAGATAAAAGGTGATTTAACTGAATATTGATTCACATAATTATTTTTCAATAAGAAACAGGGAAAAGTGCAATTGAATTTTTTTTAAATGATTATAATTATGGTAAGAAAAAAGTTTTCTCTTTCTTTCTCTCTCTCTCTTTTTCTTTTTTTTTTTTTTGACAGTCTCAGTCTGTCACCCAGACTGGAGTATAGTGGCATGATCTTGGCTCACTGCCACCTCCACCTCCTGAGCTCAAATGATCCGCCAGCCTCAGCATCCCGACTACAGGCATGCATTCACCACGCCCGGCTGTTTGTATTTTTAGTAGACATGGGGTCTAACTATGTTGCCCAGGTTGGTCTTGAACTCCTGGGCTCAAGTGATCCACCCATGTAGGCCTTGCAAAGCGTTGGGATTATAGGCATAAGCCATAGGACCCAGCCAAGAATGAGTTTTCTGAGTTGAAGTTACAGATTAGATCACTTATTATTGATCACTGATTATTGCAGAAATAATTCCTCTCAAGCTGAACAAGACCATGGAAGAGAAGATTTATGAGTTAGGTGATGTATACATTACAGATGAAGAAGGCTTATAATGGAAGAAAATGCCTTTATAAACATAGATTTCCAAAGAGTAATAAACTTCAAAGATTAGTGAACAGGAGCTGATTGACCTTTCCACTTCGTGGCAATGCTGCGTAATCAATGAGTAAGCCAGGATGGCTCTACTGGTTCAAAAACCTTCGATAATGAAGAGGCAAGGATAAAACCTTCTGACTTATATGATAATTATCTCATAAAAAAGATTGGGTCATGGGACCACTCTTTACAGGGCTGCAGAACTTTGTACCAATAATGAAGATATTACTTATTTCCCAGAAACTTAAATCATTATGAAGAATATCCTCAACCTTGAATAAAGTTTACTTTTTTGTGCAGATTAATATTAATTTTATATCTTCCTTTAATATTATCATATCCCTCATCTTCTCAGTGGGGGTGTTGTAACCTATTTCACGGTGTATGAGATATATTGAATATCCACCTCCACCAGGAAAATCAGGATGAGGATCTCGACATTACTGTCAGCTCACGCTGGAGACAGTAAAATTTTGGGGACTGTGTAATGAATACCAACATGAGAATAAAGGTTAAAAAGTCAGAAATGGTAAATACTTTCACAAAAGTGCTAAAGAAAGAGAAAGTGTATATATTCAGGCAACTTCCACAGAAAAAGCAAAGCTTGTCATACTTCACAGAATATAGGTTACTAAATTTATGTAGAAAGGCTCATGGAAGAGACTTGAAGCAATAATATAGTTCACATGTATTGATTTATATTTGTGTATCAGTCAGATATCAGCTAGAATGATAGAAGTTATTCTGTCTTTTGAGCAGAAATTGTGTTAATAACTTTTAATTGAAGTATAATATATATTCATACCGTATACATATTGTAACTGTACAGCTCAATGGATTTTCTTAATGTGAACACACTTATCTTGCAGCACCCAGATTAAAAAATTGAACACTATCAGAATCTCAAAAGCCCATATCACACCCCATTTCTGTCATCTCTCCATCCAAAGATATGAATACAAGACTTAGAGAATAGTTGGAAAGGTTAAAAACAGAATTCACTGAGGCCGCTGCCAGCATTTGGGGAATCAGTAAATATAGAAATCAGAAGGATGTCACCATAAATGATCCCAGCTTCTTGCAGATGTTGGGCGTCTCAGAAAGAAAACTGGCTTACTGTTTGCCTTTGCCTAATCCCCTGACAACAATTGCAACAGGTAATGGCTTCTTTTCTGCCTTTCAACTATTGTGCCACAGACTCTCACTAGGGGACATTTCTTGAAGAGAATCTTAGAAATGTAATAATAGGCTTAGATATGAGCTGTCCAGAAATGTAACATTTATAAAAATCCTGGGGGCAACAGAAAAGCTTAGAAAGGTAGGGATGACACTGGGCATCAATCTGGTCTAGTCTGGTCCATGTTTTAGCTTCCTGACTTCTTTATACACTCTCATGCACATATCTAAATTGCCAAAACAACATGGTGCAACCATTCATCACACAAATAGAGATCCACAGAAATGGAAAGGAAAAAAAAATTGCCATAAATAACCCCATCCATTTTTGAGTGACGCTTATGTCTTTACTTGATCAGTCACAATATTTAACTTAAAGATCAGTATAACACCTTGTATAAACTATTAATGGAGAAACGGAGAGGGAGAGGGAAAGCAGGAAAAGTGTGTGTGTGTGTGTGTGTGTGTGTGTGTGTGTGTGTGTACGTGTAGACAGATGAATGGATGAGAGATGATAGATATATTTAGCTACTGCGTTCTTGGGTAATGGAAAATACCCAGTACCATTACTCAATGCCATAAATACCTTGCAAATGGCTTTTTTTCTGCCATAACTCATTCTGTTTCTTCCCCTCAGTATGAATGCTACTATTAATGGTTCTTCACTTGTTGGATGAACAACATCTTCATTCACAAAGGTCTGAGCAAGTAATTAGGGGTGCCTGAAAGCATCCTTTGGGTTCTAGACATATACTTTTTCTTGTTCCTGCTGTGGAGCAGAAATCATAATTCCCCTTAATGGTTGGGATCCATCATCCCGGATAGTACAGTAGTCTCTTCTTCATCTATTGGCTTAGGATCAGAAGGCACTTCACGTGGCCTGATGGAAGCCTCAATTTCCAATTTGATTTGGTGATAGTTGTGTCCCCCAGTAAAAGCACAACTCCCTTGAAAACTACTATTCACAACCAACTGAGCTGAAAGATGCACAGATGAGAATCACAAGTTATACAAGTCACTTCCACTTCCACCCTTGTTTCCAGGACACATATTTTCTTCTGGCCATGGGACAAAGTGTTCAGATTTTTTTTTTTTTTTTTTTTTTGAGACGGAGTCTTGCTGTTGCCCAGGCTGGAGTGCAGTGGCGTGATCTCGGCTCACTGCAAGCTCCACCTCCCGGGTTCACGCCATTCTCCTGCCTCAGCCTCCCGAGTAGCTGGGACTACAGGCGCCCACCACCGCGCCCAGCTAATTTTTTGTATTTTTAGTAGAGACGGGGTTTCACTGTGGTCTCGATCTCCTGACCTCGTGATCCACCCACCTCGGCCTCCCAAAGTGCTAGGATTACAGGCGTGAGCCACCGCGCCCGGCCAAGTGTTCAGATTTTTTTAAGGACATAAACTAAAACTTGTAGGTCACAATACAAGGCATGAAGGCTTTGTCATCACCCAGTTTTGTCACTATTCTATCTGTCCAGTTGCTTCTGCATGTTGGATCCATGGTAAGATCAATGATCCCACCAGCGTGAGCATGTTATCTCACTTATTTTGCTTTCTAGTTGTTTCTAACAAAGTTCCAATCAAAAGATTATTTCAAAGAAATTGAAAACTTGATTCTAAAACATACATGGACATGCAAAAAATCTAAAATATCTAAGCCATTTTGAAAGAGAATAAATTTGTATTTCAAGGTTTGCTATAAAACTAAAGGAATAAAAATAGTGCATCTTTGACAAAAAGACATATAGATAAATTTTAAAAGAGAATTTAGAAATAGCCTCATGTTTATACGGTAAATTAATTTTTGACAAAGATACCAAAGTAGTTTGATGGGGAAAGGACAGAAATTACAATAAAAATTACTAGGACAACTAGATAGTCACATAAAAATGAAATTCTATATTTATCTATTACTACAAACAAAAACTAAATGAAGGTAGATAATAGAACTAAACATAAAGGCTTCTAAAGTTATATAAGAAAACGTAAAATGTCTTTGCATCTTTAGAGTAGGTAAAATTTATTTGATAGACACAAAGCAACATCCATACAAATTGATCAAATTAGGATCACAAAAATTAAAACTTTTGTTGTCCAAAAGACAACATGACTAAAATGAGGGGGAAACCCATAGATTGGAAAACAAATACTTGCAATGAATATACCTGTCAAAAAACCTCTATCCAAAATATATAAAGAACGCTTACAGCTGAAGACTAGCAATCCAATTTCTTAAGCAGGCAAAAGACTTAAATAGGCGCTTTCACAAAAGAATATGTAAGAATGGCCAATAAGCCCACGAAAAGATGTTTAACATCATTAGGAAAATGTGAATTAAAAGTGAAATATGATTTAACACCTATTAGAACAGCCAATATTAAACATACTGACAAAAACACCTATTGGTGAGTATTAGGAACAACTAGCCCTCTCATAGCCTGTATGTGGAAGTGTAAAAATGATACTGTTATTCCTGAAAAAGTTTTGGCAGTTTCTTGCAAAATCAAACATGCTCTTACCTTTGACATAGCAATGCCAAATTTATGCACTGCTCAAGAGGAATAAAAACATATATCTACAAAATGCACAAAAATGTTTATTGCAATTTTTTTGTGAGAGCCTGTAACTGGAAATGACTTACATTTCTGACAGTCAGAGAATGAATAAATAAATTGTGGAATGGAATAAAATGGAATGGAATTCTACTCAGCAATATAAAGTAATAAACTACTGACACATTTAACAACATGAATGTATCCCAAGAATTACATTATGAATAAATAAAAAAGGAGGAAGCAAAAGATTACATACTGTATGCTTCCATGTATATGAAAATCCAGGAAAGACAAATTTAATATATATTTGTAGAAAGTAGAGCAGCGTTTGCCTGGAGCTAGAGAGGTTAGGGTAGGGATTAAGAAAGGACATTAAGGACTCTTTTGGGAGTGATGGTACTCATCCATATGTTAACCGTAGTCATAGTTATAAAGGCGTATGCATTTGTCTAAACTCATTAGATTGTACTTTTAAAGTGTGTATATTTTATTATAAACAAAGTAAAACAATATAGTTTTTTTTCAGTTGCTTCTTGATCAAAAGCAATATTTGAGTTGCAGTGCATACATAGCAGGCAGGATTCAACATGATAGTGGATAAATCATCCAATAAGCCTATAAATATGGTACTTGTTTAAGCATTGTGAGAAGGAAAGGTACATCTATATCCAGAATAAGTATCCAATAGGTTGAGGGGAAAGCGGGGTAAGCAGGAAGATTCAGAACTACACATGGTCCTATAAGAATTGAATTCATAGTGTTATTTAAGAAAGAATCTGTCATTTATAAATGTGTCCTATACATTTCATCTTACTCATTGTCAGAATTTTGTGAGGTTTTTACCGAGGGTCCACAAAAATATTAGAAAGAACTTTCTCAATTGTAAACTGATTTAATCCTACTCAGCAGAACACATCTTCATCATTGTCATGTGTAAAGTAGATCTGATTATACAAAAAGTGCAGCAACATTTGTTATCATCACCACTTCGAATTGACAGATTCAGGTAAGCTCTAAGTAAATGTTAATAATGAAAAGAATTGATTGCCATACAGTGTGTAATTTTAGTAAAAACTTATTTTAATTGCCATGTAAACGCATTTAATCTTATCCATAGAAATTATTGAAGGCACATGTTACTTAAAATTTTCAATTATGTTTTATTTAATATTACAAGGTAAGTATGCTAAAATTGCACTTATTGATTTGAGAATTCACAATCTCTTGGTATATATCTCTTTTGAATAAATGAGTAGCCTGTTGTACTTTGTCATTGAGTCTTATTGCAGTGAAAAATTTTAACTAAACATTACTTTTTGCACTCACAGCTTGAGGTGAATATATGGAAACTGATTTTGTATTCAGCCACTTATAATTCTCACTGACATGGCGATAAAATGTGTTTTGTTTTCTTTATTTCTTCATTAAGCAAAACCTTTTCTGCTAAAGCATCATATGAAGTTCAACTACTTTATGAACCATATTTGGCACTACAAATGTTATTTTAATGGAGAAATATAATAACAAAGAAGTTTAAAACAGAGTTAAAAAGATTATATATAATGTGCCCAAATTACATTACTAGATTCAGACCAGAAAATAATTTTTCAAATGAAGAATAATGTCTATCAAACAATTTGGAATATAAAATATTACAGTTTTAGAGAATTTCATAAGTGCACTATTCCACCCTCTCAGAAAATTGAGCCCCAGATGAGTTAAATAACATGCAAAAGTTTGTGTGTTCCCCACAATTGAAGCCTTGATTTAATCTAATGCCAGATTTCTTCTCAAAATTTACATCTAAATATATTAGAAATGCGGAGTAAATACAAAACAAATACATAAAATTCTGCCAACACTCATAATTCTAGGTATAAACATTTCTCTTCTGTGCGTCTTCTGCAATACTAAGCAGCTTTTTCTGGACTTTTATTTGTTCTAAGGTTCACATTTATTCATCATTTTATTGTGGACTACTCCAGGAATCCTATTTTTTAATAAAAGACTTGTTTGTTTTTTGTTTCTTGCTTTTTTCTGAGATGGAGTCTCACTCTGTTGCCACGGCTAGAGTGTCTGTCGCCCAGACTGGAGTACAGTGACACGATCTCAGCTCACTGCAACCTCTGCCTCCCGGATTCAAGTGATTTTGCTGCCTCGGCCTCCCGAGTAGCTGGGATTACAGGTGTCTGCCACCGTGACCGGCTAATTTTTGTACTTTTTAGTAGAGGTAGGGTTTTGCTATGTTTACCAGGCTGGTCTTGAACTCATGACCTCAGGTGATCCACCCATCTTGGCCTCCCAAAGTGCTGGGATTACAGGCGTGAGCCACTGCACCTGGCCGACTTTATTTTTTAGAACAGATTTAGATTTACAGAAAAAGTTAAAAGGGTAGTACAGTTTAGATTTACAAAAAACAATTGAGAATATAGTTTTCATATACCCTCATACTTAGTTTCCCCTATTACGAACATTTTTACATTAGTATGACACATTTCTTATAATTAATGAACCAATATTGTTACATTTTTATTAAATAAGTCTATGGTTTATTCAAATTTCCTTAATTTTTACGTAACGTCCTTTTTCTATTACAAGATATCATTCAGGATCCCTTATTACGTTTAGCCATCAAGTTTCCTTGGGCTTTCTTAGCTTTGACGTTTCTCAGACTTTTTTGTTTTTGATGATGTTGATGTCCGTTTTGAGGTGTACTCATCATGTGTTTTGTAGAATGTCCCCCAATTTGGGTTTTGTCTGATGTTTTTCTTATGATTAGACTGGAGTTACAGGTTTTTGCAAAGAAAATCAGAGGTAAAATGACACTTTCATCACATCTTATCAAGGGTACATGCTATCAATATGATTTATGACTGCTGGTCTTGACCTTGGTCACCTGGTTGAGGGAGTGCTTTCAGAATTCTCTGCTATAAAGTTACTTCATTCATCCCCTTTATATATTATACTCGCTGGAAGGAAGTCCCTATACACAGCCCTCACCTAATGAGTAGTGTTATATTCTCCCTCCTTTAAGGCAGAGTATCTACATAAATTATTTGGAATTCTTTGGCACAGGATTTTTGCTTTTCTCCCACTTTGTAATTTATTTGATAATTTATTTTTGTAAGCATGGACTCATGGATATTTATTTTAAATCTTGGATTATAATTCATCACTTTTCTGTTGCTCTAATGGGTCCAGTTCTGACTACTGGGAGTGATTTCCGTTGGCTTGTGTGCCTCTTTGCCACACTCTCATCAAGGAGGGTTTTTCAGGTTTTGGTTTTTTTCTTTAGCACGACTTTACTTTCTGGCACTACAAGAGGCCCAGGCTTATCTTGTCATCTCTTGACTCCAGTCCTAGAATCAGTCAGTTCACCAAGGAGCCCTGGTTCCTTTTCTTGGAGAATGATATTAGAAAGCAAGACCTAGGTGCCAATTGATCCTGGAAGCATACTTTAATTCAGGGGTTCAGTGTCCTTTGTCCTGCTCCAGTAAAATTTATAAGGCAGCACAAATATATTATCAAAGATAGTCATTAGTGATTTGTTGGTAATGTGTTACTTGCTATCGTATTTCTTTTAGAAGCTGTGTATTATATGTATCAAAATAAATATTGTGAATCCTCAGTGACTTGCTCCATTTGTTTTGACTTTTTAATAATCCTTTGTTGAGTTGTGTTACTCAAAATCTCCCTTCACTTCCAGACCCCAGAGAGTTGATAAACAGAATGTGCAAAAATGTCAACAGCCTCTTCCCTGAGTTTAGGCCCTTGTGCACTTTACTGGATTAAAGCTGCTCACTAGTTTTTTAGCTTCTGTTTTCTGAAGAAATATTCTAGAATATTTTCACTTGGAAAGTACATTTCCAGACTTTGCGAAATTGATGCTAATCAAAGAGATTTTAAGAAAAAACAAATGAGTTCCTAGGAGAAAAAAGGGAGGTTGGGGAAATAGCACTATAGTTGTGTATTTTAGGAGAGGTTGGCATCATGCCAAAATTATAACAGTAGAGCTTTTTCTTCCCAGCTCCCAGCTACAAAATATCTCTCTATAGTGCTAGATTATGGATTTTCTCCAAAGATATTTCACATTCAGAGAAAAAAAAATAAAAACAATCTCTTAAGAGGATTTACTATTGACTTTCACAATACTAGACCTACAAATATTTTCATTTTTCCCCTAAAAAGGTATTCAATGTTAAAATATTTGTTCTTCCTTCATATTTATTGAAATTATATTTGTTGATAATCTATTCAATGTTATCCTAGCCTTTTATGCCTTTTTACATGCTAATACTGTTCATTAAAGCTTAAATCAAAAGGGAAGATGGTTATACAAGAACAGTTTCAATGTGGATACATCAGTTTTGTTCTTTTAAGCTGAAGGCTTGTGAGGAGAACACAAAACTAAAAGTTTAAGTAATTTATGATTGACAGTTTTTTATTTTCAGATGTTATTTTCTAAATGCCAATTTAAATGCTATAGGTTATTTAAATATAACAAAAGACTAATTTCATTTTCATAGACTATAATTCCTAAAAAGGGATAATATTCATAGGATTATTACTTACATAGTTCTATGTATGCATATATAAATATGTATGTCTAATTAATTACTACGTATGTTAGTAGAAAATATATATATGCATTCCAAATTGAACTTTTTCTTTCTAAGCCATAGACCCAAAATACAGTTGATATTGTATTTTTTTTACATATTCTAGTAGTGTCCCAGGCTGTAGTTACTTCATAGAATAAATTAACTTTTTCAGATATTTTTTCAAAATGAATTCTGAAATATAAATGTACCCCAGTTTGACCTAGTTAACATTTACTTGTTTTTGGGCAGTACCTGAACAATAATTTACCTTAGTATCCTCGTTCTGATAGCAGAGCATTGATCAACACGATGTTTGCATCCCTTACATACAGCACTAACTAGTCATGTTTGATACTTTGATTCTATTCTTTCTCTGAACATAATCAATGAATAGGAAAAATGCTTCTGTAGTAAATAATTCTTCCATGTCTTTTCTTATGTATGCATTGTTTTAATTGTGTTTTCTTCACAAATGGGCACAAACAGTCATGCCCAAGAATAAGCATAAATATAAAAAGTATGCTTTTAAATGAAAGGCTAAATTTTTCCCTCAGTGCATGCAATAGCTTTGGAAACAACAGTCATTTTTGCCAGGAAAAATGATTGTATCCTTTGCCTAACTTGATTCCATTCATGTATTTTGGGAATAGGGTTCTTTAATATTTTAGAAGTAATCAGTAGCAGATGATACCTCTTAGCTACTCTACTGAAGAGAGCCAACTTTATTTTCATTTTATTCAGAGTCAATGTTCTATGTAACTCTAAATAATTTATGATGAGCCATTTGGGATGAGAGGAAGCCATGTTTTGAAAAATGAGGTCTACATAAAATTAATTAGAAATGATTATTCATGTATGTCTCTAGACATACATAAAGGCCCTAGATTTACTTAGAGGTACCACTGAGAAGAAAAGAACAAAGTACTCCCTCTGTAGGAAAATTTCTAAGCAGATTTTTCAAACTAAGGGTCAGAGTTGCAAGTACATTAGCCTCTGTGTTGCCTGTGGATGCATTCTCCAATCTGAATGGCATTTTTTAAAATCAGAATAGAAAAAGCCTATTTAGTATATTCTGACTGTGATGACTAAAACCTACCATGGTGCTTGGAACATAATAAATACTCAAAAACATTTTTTTGTTGCATGAATGAATAAATATGAAATGGATGAATAATTGAATCACTCCGTTTACCCTCCTTGGTTAGACATTGCTTTGTAATGTTACCAGTCTTTTAGATGGAAAAGACAGATTAATATCTATATGAAACCCACAATTCATTACCGGGATTACTATTTTATTTGGTAGTAATTGTGTTTTTAACTACATTGGCAAAATGCTTTTAACTTCCTCAAGGCAAGGTAATAGATAGTCATATACCTTAATTATGAAACAATCTTTCAGCAAAACAATTAATAATTATTCTTAGAGTTTCCCTGTGCTCCTTTCTATAAAACTCCCTTTAGAATTTTCTTTCTACATTCTATAAGCCAAGTTATGGAAATGATGTATGCCAGAGAAAGTTAGAAGAAGTCTGCTTTTTCCGAGTAACCTGTGGATTGTGTAGCCCACTGACCTAGTTGTCACAAGTATTTCTTTATTTTCATCTCAAACTAACCATGGTAAAAAAAAAATACTCATCATGCTTCCCATAAGGTTATCATCTAACATAATCCTGTTACATTTGTCAAAACTAAGAAATCAACATTAGTACAATACTATTATCTAAACTAGGGACTTGCTTGGATTTCACCAATTTTTCCATTAATGTTGTTTTTCTCTTCCAGGATCCAATTTCAGAATACCAGATTAAATTTTATCATTCATCACAGACAGATAACATAGAGGAGACTGTGGTGTCATAATATCCTTCGATCTGTTATGGTTTCTCAGTCTTGCCTGGTTTTTAAAACCTTGACAGCTCCAAAGAGCACTGGTCATTTTGTGGAATGTCCTTAAATTTAGATGTGTGTGATATTTTCTTATGATTAGATTGGGTAATTACTTGGGGGAAGAATATTATAGGGGGAAAGGGCACTTCTCATTGCATCAGAGGGTATCTGATACCATTGTGTCTTTCCACTAGTGATGTTAACCTTAAGAGCTTGGTTAAGCTGGTATCCACCAGGTTTCCCCCACTATACAACTTGTTATGGTTTATTTTTCCCTTGTCATACTCTCTTCCTTGGAAATGAATCACTCCAAGACAGGGAAATTAATTTTCTTTACTTGGATGGGGTATATACTTGTATTATTTGGAATGCTTCTGCAAGAAAGGTTTTGTCTCTTCTCCCCATTTGTTTATTTATTTATTTACTCCTCTATCTCAATATGTACTTATCAATATTCATTTTATTCCTTAGGTAATTTTAATAGCATTGTTATTTATTCTCTTAAGTACTTCCTTAACTTCTGTCAATACAGTTATGCTCCAGACTTATCTGCTATTCTCCCTGCTCCAATCTTAGAATCAGCCACCCCTCCCAGGGGCTCTGTTTCCTTTTGTTGAAGAATGGTATTTAGACACCAAGAACCAGGTGTAGGGTGTGCTCATTGCTACTGGGTATCACTGATTCTACGCCAAGAGAATTGGAAAAAAAGTGAGAAACTTTTAGGAAAACATACAAAATTCATGTTAGTAAAGTTACAAATTCGTAACAGTAATAATCAGCATTGGAGCACAGATTATATTTTGCAGGGTGTTAATTTTTGTGTCTTATTGCTTTATGGATTTACTTTTCACCAAATATACAAATTATATTCAAATTTTAACACTTGACATCTATACTGAGATTCAGACTCAATTATGCAGCTATTTTCTAACAAAAACCTCTTTTTATGGTCCCTATCTACCTCAAAATTGACCTGATAAAAACAACTCATTTTGTAACAATATCCCTAGTGTCTTCACTAAACATCATTCAAGAAAGAAATCTAAAGTTTAATTCTTCCCACTTCCTTTTTCCAACACACACACACACACACACACACATATATATAGTGTGTGAGTATACATATATATATGGCAATAAGGCAGAGTATGGAGGAATGGGACTGGAGAAATAAACACGGCTCAGTAATAAAATTACTTTTTTGTCAAACTTTTATGCTCAATACTGACCATGAGGGGAAGTCTGTGAAAGAAATATAGCAGAGGAATATCAAGGTTAAACCTTTGGCTTCTGTTGATCACTCTAGCCACTATGTGAAGAGGGGATTTAAAGATTCAAATCTAGATGAAGGGAGGCTAGTTGGTAGTAGGGAAGTGAACTGGAAGCGTTATTGCAATAGTCACTCCAGAAGATGGGACAGATATGGACTAGGGCAGTAGGTACAAGAATGGAAAAATATAAACACATTAAAAATATTTAGGAGGTCACTGCAGAATTTAGTGTGTGTGTGTGTGTGTGTGTGTGTGTGTGTGTGTGTGTACGATATAGTATATAATATATACATATCATTTAATAATATTTAGGAGGTCACTACAGAATTTAGTGTGTGTATACATATATATGTACATATATACACATATATACATATATACACATATATACATATATACATATATACACATATATACATATATACATATATACACATATATACATATATAGACATATATACATATATACACATATATACATATATATAGTATATACACACACTAAATTCTGCAGTGATCTCCTAACTATTTTTAATGTGTTTATATTTTTCCATTCCTGTACCTACTGCCCTAGTCCACATCTGTCCCATCTTCTGGAGTGACTATTGTAATAATGCTTCCAGTTCACTTCCCTACTACCAACCAGCCTCCCTTCATCTAGATTTGAATCTTTAAATCCCCTCTTCACATAGTGGCTAGAGTGATCAACAGAAGCCAAAGGTTTAACCTTGATATTCCTCTGCTATAGTTCTTTCACAGACTTCCCCTCATGGTCAGTATTGAGCATAAAAGTTTGACAAAACAGTAATTTTATTACTGAGCCCTGTTTATTTCTCCAGTCCCATTCCTCCATACTCTGCCTTATTGCTTATATTTTGGCAGTATAACTTTCCTTTTTTCTAAATGCATCATGTGATTTATGGTTACATACATTGATTAATGCGGGAACATCCTTCCCATCTGTCTTCACCCGGACAATGCTCACTCAGACTTGGGCTTAATTCCAGCCTATTTCCTCCCAGAAGCCTTCTTCAAGTCCCTAGATTGGGCAATTATCCTTTCTGTTGGGCTAATGCTCAGACTATGTTTCTATCTTAGTAATTACCATATTTTATTAAAATAATCTGTTTGGGGTCTGCTTCCTCTGCCAGATTGTGCACTCCTTTAGGGTAGAGAACCTGTTCTTATTCTTTATTCATATAACCTTAGTGTGTGGCACAGGCCTTGCCCATTGCAGGCATTCAGCAAGTGTTGACACCATTATGGAAAGGGAAAGTGAGATTTCAAATCCACTTTCTGACCCCTAAGGTACACTATTACTATTATGTCATTTTTATCTGCTATCATTAAGGTTATCACTCAGTGATTTTTTTTACATGATAGAAAATTATTATTGAAATAATTACTGGACTCATATAATGTTTTACTGCTTGATATACGTCTTGTTTTCCATCTGTTTATAAGCAGCAGTCACCCATTCTGTCCAGTAGGATAATTATACCAGAGGCATTTATGAATATAAAAAGAGATGAAGGTTTAAGTCATGCTATTTTCAAACTATATTACTTTGGCCAGATTTCTTATTCATTTTTATAGTTGATGAAATTGAAGATCACTCCTGAGTATCAAATGAGGTAAATAACATGAGAGTCTCCTAAAAATGATAAATTTTTCATTAGTAAAATAAGTCATTACCATTCATATTATTAGTACTCTATTACTCATTCAGTGATACTGAATAATGGTATATTTCAGTTTAGGTGTAAAGATGCCTGTCAAAGTAATGATTTTCTCAAGAAAATAAATACTATGCAAATGGCTCTTTCTGGAGAAAACTACCTACCCACACATTGAGGGAAGTGCTGTGAGAATCTCAAGTTTATTTTTTTATTTTTGTTTTTGGAGGTTTTTGTGGTTTTTTTTTTTTGTGATTTACAGATTCTTTGAGGAGATTCTGTACTGTTGACCCCTTCATTTCCAGTAAGTTACGTTTTATGACTTTTTAGGGATCCCAAATGCTTTAACTGCACTTAATCAATTGATCAGAGGAATAATGATACAGTGTCTTCTATCATACTTGAATACATTAATCCAAATAAACGTGATTAATGTATTCAAATATGATAGAAGGCACTGTGTCATTGTGTATGTATCGAAACGTATTGAACACCTCAGGCATTATGAGGAAAACTTTAGGTTGTCACTAATTTTAAGCTTAAATTAACCTTTAAGAAATGTATATTATTCCCCTTTTATAGATGTAAAAACTAAGGTTTAGAAAGGTTAGGTAATTTGATTAAAGTCATATAGATAGTATGTAGTGGTGAAGCCAGGATTTGAATCTGTCTTCAGAGTCCATGTTCTCAAATCACTGCGTTTATGTGCTCTGTTGGATATGAGGGATCTGTTGTGTTTCTTTACTGTGGGAAGGAGGGTGGGGACTGAATTCCAGAATACCTATTAAAGTTTAAACTACTTCTTTATGGGTAGGTTCCTAATGTTTTGTTGACACCAAACTAAAACGTGTTTGTTTTGCATGTGATTATTCTGATACCATAAAACTACTTGAACCTTATTTTTATTTCTTCACAACTTTAATGTCCATCTCCACTTCAAACCTAGGTGATCATAAATATCAAACTCTCCTAAGTTGCACCCAGCTGGAAAATATGTACTTATAAGAAAGAACATTATATAACAGTACTGTATTCCCACAGTTATGTTTCCCATGTGACTATAAATTTAATCTCTATACCATACTAGAATTACATTACCAGAAAAAAAGTCTTCCTTAGAAGTTTCTACACAGTGCCCTTGATTTATTGACAACTTCATAAAAAGAGAATTCATGTCCTGAACAATTCAGTGAGTTAAACATTAATTCACAACTGAAACATGCAGAAAGTCTGTATTAAGAAATTGTGATCACATAATTATCAATAGAGTCTAATTCAACCTAAGATAGAAACTGGAATAATTTCTGGGCTTAGAAAATTTTCCAATGAACTATTTAGAAATTGGAAGATACAGATATTGTAGATCCACAGGAGAAATTCATAGGGAGAGGACAATAGAAAAATAAAATTAAAAAGTGCATTTAAAGAACATTCTTCATAGTTACTACTGCACAAATAAATGCATTTTAAACACTGGATTAAATTATTGCATTAATCTACATAAAGTACATGTAAATTCCATCTTTTATGATCATTCATTGGTTCATTTTTCCAAATGATAATTAATCACCTCTTTAAAAAATTGCTTGTATATTACTAATATCAGTGTTCTGTTACAAAGGAAGAAGAATAATAAAAACATAAATATCTCCTATGAGGTTAGATGAGAATTGCAGGTTGGCAAGTTGGTGTCTATTCTGACTTTTGAAAAACCAAATTTTCAAAATGGTAAAATTCATTAATTCTATTTACAGAAAGTGGAATGGTGTTTATGTTTATTTCGCTGAATGCAGCCTCATAGACTACTGTTAGCACATTCTCCTTGAGAGTTAGCCTATTAATGGTTTCTGGATAATAGATAAATTCTAAAATAACATTTTAAACATATCTGAACCCAGAAGAAGCCAAAGCTGAACCTGGTCCCAGATTGGCAAGGGTGGTGATTTTTGTGGTGGCCCAGGGAGGGTAAACAACATAGTTCTATTTATACAGCTCAGAGCAACTTTGTCATTGGGTAGACAGCCAATCAAGCTAATTCCCCTAATTAGACATTAATTCAAATTTCATCTTATCGTTGGGCTATTTGTATCACTAATTTGCAAAAATGAAAGAAAATATAGACAAAAGGCACTAATGCAATTCTATAGATTGGCTTCATACTTTATTAAATTTCTTTTTTTTTGTGGCAGGGGCGGTGATGGAGTCTCGCTCTGTGGCCCAGCCTTGAGTGCAGTAGTGTGATCTTGGCTCACTGTAACCTCTGTCTCCAAGGTTCAAGCGATTCTCCTGTCTCAGCCTCTTCAGTAGCTGGGATTATAGGCACAGGCCACCATGCCTGATTAATTTTTTGTATTTTTAGTAGAGACGGGGTTTTGCCATGTTGGCCAGGCTGGTCTTGAACTCCAGACCTCAAGTGGTCTGCCTACCGTGGCCTCCCAAGGTGTTCAGATTACAGACACGAGCCACCATGCCTGGCCAGTTTCTTCTCTTTTATTAAGAAGTTCTTCTGAAGTATAAGCTTGAGTATATACAGTGCAGTGTCCTGGAAAGCATGACAGGAGTCAACAGGCCAGGATTCTACTCATTCTTAACTAGCTTTCTAGCCGTGGGCAAACCACTGCACCCCTTTGAGTCTTAGTTTATTTGCTTATGAAAAAGGAGGCTTAGATGATATCTAGGGGCTCTTCTAACTCTAACATTTTATAAGCCTGTACAGATGGTCTCTAACTTTCAGTGGTTTGACTTCTGATTTTCCCACTTTACAACGTTGCAAAAGCAATAGGTAGAAGCCATACTTCAAATTTTTAATTTGTATCCATACAACCATTCTGGTTTTCACTTTTGGTACAGTATTCAGTAATTATATGACATATTCAACACTTTATTATAAAATAGGTGGCTGGGCGCTGTGGCTCATGCCTGTAATCCCAGCACTTTGGGAGGCCAAGGCAGGTGGATCACGATGTGAAGAGATCGAGACCATCCTGGGCAAGATGGTGAAACCCTGTCTATACTAAAAATACAAAAATTAGCTGGGCTTGGTGGCGTGCACCTGTAGTCCCAGCTAGTCAGGAGGCTGAGGCAAGACAATCACTTGAACCCAGGAGGCGGAGGTTGCAGTGAGTGGAGATCATGCCGCTGCACTCCAGCCTGGTGACAGAGTGAGACTCCGTCTCAAAAAAACTAAATTTTTTAAAAAAAATAATAAATAAAATAGGCTTTGTGTTAGATGACTTTGTGTAACTGTAGGCTTTGTAAGTAAGTATTCTGAGCACTTTTAAAGTAGGCTAGGCTAAGCTATGATGTTTTGTAAGTTAGGTGTATGAAATGTATTTTTAACTTACAATATTTTCAATTTTCCCTGGGTTTATGGGGATGTAATACCATCAAAAGCGGAGGGGCATCTGTATTACAATTTCTGTATTTGATGGTTGTTTTCAGGTATTATGTCACTTACAGTTTAGAATTTATACCCAATATTATAGCAATATCTTCATTAAATGTCATATATATATATATATATATATAAGTAAATTAAGATTAAATCAGCATAAACATTAAATGGCAGAGATAAAATATCAGAATTCATCCAAATTCCAAAGGACATATGGTATGAAGAGCACGGTACACAACTCTTCTCTCTTCCTGTGTGTGTAGAAAAGCCAAACCACTTTTCTCTATACTGTCACTCAATATAGAATGCATCTATGACTAAATGTGTGGCTTTTTCCCCACACTGACCATACCTCCAACACCAGCTGTATGTCCTACAATTTAATTCAATTCTGACAAGATCTGGCATTAGCACAAATACCATAGATTAGGGGTTCAGTCCCAAAGGCTTCTCCCAACCCCCACTTCAGAAACCAGTATAGGTCCAGATTGTCAAGTGTGCTTGTGACTGATGGGCTTGAAGTCAGAGGTTCCCACCACCTCCCCCCTTGGATTCAATTATTTGCAAGAATGTCTCAAAAACTCAGGAAAACTATTTACTTATTAGATTACCAGGTTATTATAATATTAAACAATTTAGGAACAGCTAGAAGGAAGAAATGCCTAGGGCAACGTAGGTGGGGAGAGGTGGAGATTACATTCCCTCTCTGAACATGCCACCCTTTCAGCACCTCCATGTATTCAACAACCTGGAAGCTCTCTGAACCTCTATCCTTTTAAGTTTTGATGGGATAGAGGCTTAATCACATAGGCATAATTGATTAAATAATTGGTGGTTGGTGCTTAACTCAACCTTCAGCCCCTCTCTCCTCCCAAAAGGTTGGAGTGAGGGTGGGGCTGAAAGTTTCAATGCCTGAATTACATGACTGGTCACCTTAGCAACCAGCCCCCATTAGGAGGCTATCTAGGATCCCCCAGGCACCAGTCATCTCATTAGCATACAAAAATACAGGTTATCACCTGGGAGTTCCTAAGGGTTTGAAAAGCTGTGTGCCAGGAAATAGGACAGGGACAAAATATATAGCTCTTGTTATGTCACATTATGTCTGACAAGTGAACAAATATGCCCAGTTTCTAGGAAAACACATACAGGTCCCCTATGAAGAAAAATGTACTGAATTCAAAGTCATATAAGTATGAGAAATATGATTCATTTTATCAGTGAAAGCTAAGGAGCTCCTTTTACTGAGAGTAAATAATTTGCAACTTATGAGTTGCCCAGTATCAGAAGACACAGCTGAATAGGGCAGAAAACTATCACTCTAGAATGTCTTAGATACAGACTCTCCTAAAACCAGTGGGATGATAATGTCTTGACAAAACCGATAAGTTGGCTCTCTTTGTCCTATAACTGTGTGTAAGGTTGCTGAGAACTGACAGATACATAACTTCAATTTTCTTCATTCTATTAGCTGTTGCTATGATGCCAGCTCTATGAAACTCATCATAAACATTTCTGTATCTTCTTGTGTTTGTATTCGCTCTTGGAATACCAAATACTATAGATGATTGCTTCATGGACTTTTGTATGTACTTGAAGGCTTCTGAGATGAAAACTTCATGGGAAATTTTCAACAGAAATTAAGTCTAATGTTCAAAACCATTGCATAGCACTAGTAAGAAATAAATCATAGTCCAAGACAATAGACAGGAAATTTCCATTCAAAGGAAGGCTCTGTTTGATGGGGGAAGAAAACAACCACAAATATGAATTTTTTTGGTCCGACTGGTTCAATGGTTTTCACCTGGCAATATATGTTAGGATCTAGTTTACCTTAGATTATGTTAACAAAAGACTGTAAGATCCATGAAGGAAGAAAAAAGGAAGACTTTATTTTCAAAGGGAGAAACAATTCGCAGATTGGGTATAGCAGCCTCTAGGGAAAACCAAATGTGCATGCTCCTAAGAGAAGGGAGGGAGAAGATGGTTTATGTGTTTATATACACATTAAGCAGGACTGGGGAAAAGCTATGCATATTTATGAGGGAAGCCGGGCACATGTGCAGTGGATAAACATATTTCTAACATTCATTCTGTGTTTACTTTTAGGGTTGGGTTTTGGCATTAAAATGAGGTGGATTTGAGCTCTTTCTGTCAAGAGGTGAACTATAGGGCACGAAGACAGTTTGTGTGCAGTCTTTATAAGCTGGCTGAAACTGGCTTGAGGTCTATGACTAGTTATCAATAAAGAATATTTATAAGACTGGTCCTCTGTCTAATCAGAGTTGTGGTAGGACTGCAAAGTGAGGTGGTTTGGTAGGCTGGTGTTAGGTGGTCTATTTGGGTCAGCTGGGAAATTTTCTAGGTATAGTTGTTTTGGCAATATTTTTCAGGAGTTCGTTTCTGCTTAATTCCAGGAAAGAAACATTATTGCAGTTAATAACAGTGATACATGACTAATCTCTCATTTGGCAGGCTGTGAGATTCTGTTTTTGGTGTGTTTCATTTTAGTTATGGGGGTTGGGATATATTTCAACACATATTATCTTTTCTTTTATGTTTAATTTTCTTATTATTCTCATCATTAGATTTAAGAAATACGAGAATAAGTCAGAATCAACTGAGAGGAAGGAGAGTTAGGAGAGAACGACAGGAGATAGACACAGTGACCTATGTGACTTGGGAGAATATAGATAAAATCAGGTGGCAAGAGTGTGGTGCTAGAGCCACACCATCAGCTCCCTGGTTCTCAGATTTGCAGACTTGCACTGGAACCACACCAGCTCTCCAGGGTCTCCAGCTTGCTGACTGCAGATCTTGGGACTTCTCAGCCTCCATAATCACATGGGCCAATTCCTTATAATTAATACCCTCTCCCCCGCATCTATCTGTACACACACACACACACACACACACACACACACATACACGCACATTCTGTTTTTATTTCTTTGGAGAACTCTTCCCAGTATACAGGGTGTTGAGTTAACCAAAGTATATGGCCATTTTAGGTAATTATGTGCTAATTTTAAGAAAGATAATAGTCACAAAGGACTTTTGGAAATATAGTAATCTTATAAAATATTTTCTGATCTTTCCATTTCTTTAGTATTACCTAAATTGTTTAAATTTTCAAAATACTACACTTTAATCACTTTTTGAGACATTGACTTTTTAGTTAATTGAATTATTAGTATTTCTGCTAAATGAATATAAATATTTCATGTTCATTTTTACATAAAGCTTCCATGGATGCTTAGAATGTGAAAATTTGTGAAAATGGTTAAATAATTTTTGTTGTGAGTTTTGATAATCAGGCACAAATTTTGAATACTATTCAGAAAATAAACGGGAGGAAACTAGAACATTCTAAGACGTAGCAGTATAGTATTTGCATACTCAGTCAGTCCTCAGAAAATTAGAAGTTGATGAAATAAAAATTTTATTTAGAAAGAATTAATTATAAAATTGTTCCCCAAAACCTCCAGAAGTATAGCAAGTAGTATTAAATATAGCCATATAATCAACCACCAGATTTAACAAAAGAAAACATTTTGCTATGTTTGCTTCAGAAGGATTCTTAATAGATATTTAAAGAATAGTTTCAGATTTACAAAAAGTAAAATTGAGAAGATCAAACAGAGTCTCTATATACCCCACACCTAGCTTTCCCTATTATGAACATTTTAGGTTAGCATGACATGATAGATTACAGTTAATAAACTAATATTGATATATTACTATCTGAAGTCCATAGCTTAATAAAGTTGCCATACTTTTTCTTAATGTACTTCTTCTGCTCCAGAATCCCATCCAGAACACTGCATTGCATATAGTTGTCATATCTCTTCAGGATCCTTTGGCTGTAACCGTTTCTCTAATTTTTCCTTAATTTTGATGACCTCGACAGTTTTGAGGAGTACTAGTCAGGTATATGGTAGCATGTTACCCTATTGGAATTTGTCCGATATTTTTCATGATAAGACTGGGGTTATGGGTTTTGGGAAGGAAGATCTTGGAAACAAAGTGCCATTCTCATCACATCATATCAAGAGTACATGGTATCAACAGGATTTCCAACTGTTGATACTGACCTTGATCATCTGGCCCAGGTAGTGTTTGTCAGAATTTCCCACTGTACAGTTACCCTCCTTGCCCTGCTTTCTACAACATAGTCTTTGGGAGAAAGTCACTATGTACAGCCCACACTTAAGGATTAGGAAGTTATGTTTTCCCTTCTTGAGGGCTGAATATACTCCCTGTTTACTTAGTCATTTTATGAGTTCATAGATATTTATTTTATACGTTAGGTAATAATTCAAAACTGCTTTATTTTGTTACTTTGTGAGGTTTTATTTTTGTTTTAGGTCTATTTTCTTAATTTCTGGCACCACAAGATGCTCCTGGCTCATCCTGTATGATTCCTGTTCCAGTCCTAGAGTCAGTCATTTGCCAAGGAGTTTCTAAACACTATTTTATCTGGCATTAATAGTGCTATTCTCAGGGTTTTCTTTTTCTTTTTGCAAAGGTATGAGGTTTTACTGATACCATAAAAATTGTCTCTCTTTAAAGTTTTTCCTTTTCTGGGATATTAGGTTTAGATATATCTTATAAAAATAACACTTAGGTAGATTTGTATTGTTTTGTCTAATGCTAGAATGCCTCTAGTTTATTGGGTAAAAATAATCGACTCATATTACATCATTTATTTATATGCCTGCACTTATTTCTTTCTACATAAAGATCAACATAGTTTTAATATTTGAACTTTGATCACTTGCCCACCTTCTATATTGTATTGCCATATTTAAATTTTACTTTATAAGTCACGTACATTTATAATTATTGTTTTATAGTAAAGCATTACATAGATTTCCCCAAGTTTACTGACTCATCTGCTCATTATTGATTTATTTTTCCTGAGACTGAGTCTCACTCTGTTGCCCAGGTTGGAGTGCAGGGGCATGATCTCAGCTCATTGAAACCTCCACCTCCCTAGTTCAAGCTATTCTCCTGCCTGAGCTTCCCAAGTGGCTGTGACTACAGATGCCCCCTGCCACACCTGGCTAATTTTTGTGTTTTTAGTAGAGACGGGATTTCACATGTTGGCCGGGATGGTCTTGAACTTTTGACCTCAGGTGACCACCCGCCTTGGCCTCCCAAAGTGCTGCGATTACAGGCGTGAGCCATAGCACCTGGCCTCATAGACTTTTATACTTTTCCACTTCCTTCTGGGTTCAGTTTTCTTCTTATTGAAGCATATCTTCAAATCATATCATTTTTATGTCTCTGTGATTGTATGTGTATATTTGGAGTAGGGGTTGGGTAGTAGCTATAGGTTGAAAACTTTATGATGTAAAATTATTGTATAAGATTTATGATACTGATCATACAGTCTGCTTATTTAATTATACTCTTGAATGAGAATTCAACTTGGTCTAAAATTTTAAATTGATAGTTTAATGCCTCAGCAAAGTGATGAGATAAAAATATGTTATTTGGTCATCTGACCTATGTTACTATTTTGGAAAAGCCTCATGTAAGGCCAATAATTAATTAATTTGTAGGAGGCGTGTTTTAAAAATTGAGATGCTTCTTAATACTTTCTCTTTTTTTTTTGGTGATCTGCAGTTTTCTAACATTGGATGTAGTTGCAAATTTATTATAAAAATAAATTTGGAATAAATCATTCCAATTGTCACTCAGTAATCTTCTTCAGTATAAAGATAGTGTCTTTCTCCAATTCCAGAATATTCTCAGTCATTATCTCTTTCTTCTACCCCATTCTTTTTATTCTTACATCTGGAATGTCTATTTTTAAAAATGAACCCCTTTCCAATTTATTTCATATCCTTTATCCTCAATACTTGTTCCGTTGTTTTATCTCTTTAAATATATCTTCAATTTCATTGATTCTTCAGCTGCGTTCAATCCAATTATTGAGTCTGCATTTTAATATATATATTATTTTATTTAAACGTCTACTTTTTTCAGTCTTCTTTTCCCATATTTTGCTTTTGTTATTTTCTCCTATTTTTGTGTCTGTGATGAGTTTAAACATAATTAACTCTATTTTACTTTACGTTGTTTCTAATTTGTGAGTTCTTAATTCTTTTCTTTTTTTCTAGTAACTCTCATGAATTTCAATTTCCTTATATGCTTAGTAATATTTTTATCGTGTGTCATCACATTAAAAATCCATTTATGGTTTTTATGTGTGTATACACAAGTAAGCGATGTTACATTTTGCTACTACTACTTTCTCAGTAGTTTCAACATTACTTTGCTTTGGAGATGCCTGTGCCACATAGTTAAAGTGAATTCCGATCTATATTTGCAAGTGGTGTAGGCCTGGCATTTTTATTCCTCAGAGGACACTTGGTAATACCCCCTGGAACTTCAGTGGGAGACAAGCTTCCCTGGTCTTCCCCTGGGCCAATATGAGATGACGTTTTTGTTATCTTTCCAGAGTGGATTGTCATCTCAGAGGTAGACGACAAAGGTATCAATTTCCACACCCCAACATGTGAGGATCCCAAAGCCCCATCTCTCCATAGAGTGTATAAGGTACATGCACATGTGTGTGTCTTTTTCTGATCATTTGTCTCTGAGTTCTCTTTCCATTTCTGTTTATTGATACAGTTCCATTTTCTTTTTTTTTAATGCTCATAGTATTATTTGTCTTATTCTCTCTAGCATTTCTATGATTATAGCATTGGAAAATGCTGTATTAGGTGAGTCTACTGTGTTCCTGGAACCCCAGGATGCAACTTTATTATAAAATTAAGATACAGCAATAGTAGATGTAGAATGAAGAGAAAACAGCAATGGTTAGGGTGTGTTTAAGTTAAAGGGAATGGCCAACAGTGATTGAGGTCAGAGAACATACTGAAGAACACAGTAAGTTAACTGGTGAAACAAGATATTCAGTCAGGACTTAAATGATTCAATGAAACTTAAGCATCAGGAGAATTAGAGGGAAATAGAAGTGTAAGATTGCAACAATAAGGCTTGGGTGACTCAAATAATGATTGCTTCTTGCCTAAAGAATTTTCACCATTTTCTTGAGATTAATTACACATCACCAAGCATGGCTAGCCTGATAATTTCAGAAGTGGGAGCAAGAATCCTTATTACCTGGCTGGAATCCCAGGGAGGATGAATGTAAATACTTGTAAAAAATATTTGTAAGTTTCTTTGAAAAATTACAAAAACGTTAATAAGATAATGAACTTTTATTTTTTTTATTGGCACTTGCTAAACCCAAGGAACTGACAAGTGGACCTGGCTTTCCTTCATTCCCATTTAATCTCTGAATAGGAAGAATTCTATCCTCAAATATTTACCTCTCTCTAAAGTGTCAACAATGGAAGCTCTCTAGAGAGATGCTATACCTTATTATTCTTCTCCAGTGGATATATTCACAGCTTTCTAGTCTGTATCTCTACATATCTGGTACCAGGTATACTTTCAACCTTGAATACCTTCTTTATTATGGTTGATAGCAGCAGTATAAATGACACTGAATCATAGAGTCAGAAGGAAGTAATGAGAAAAAGACTAGAAATGTAATTAGGGTGATATTGTACTATATGTTTTATGTCATACTATGAAGCTTATACTTTATATGTTAGGTGAAAGAGTTAAAGGAGATTGGGGGTTACATGGCAATTTTGTGGAGTGCCTTACCTCTTGTTGCTAGGGAGAGTCAATCTGGGAAGAATAATACTGGGCAGAGAGAGAGAGATCAGTTAAAAAGTAATTGCAGTTTTATCCAGACACATGATGACCAAAGTCTGAAGTAGAACCATAATATTAGAGGTGAATAGAAATGAATACATTGTAGATACTCAGGAGATAAGATTTGCAAGTCTTGATGATGGATTAGGTAGAGTGTATGTAGGAGAGGATAGAGTAATAGATGCCTCCAGGATTTGCTTCTTAATTGTCTGGCTGGGTAATGGTGCTGTAAATTGTAAAGCAAATAAATAAGGAGGAATAGCTTTGGTGAAAAAATTATAAGAAATGGAATTTGTACAGTTCAAGTTTGCTTTTCCTGTGAGAGATTCAGGTGAAAATGGAAGTAGCGCAAGTGTCTATTTACATCTGAATCCAAGGATAGAGAACTGATGAAAGGTAAAATTTGGGAATATATGAGCACTTAAATTACATTTAATGAAGGATGAGACCATCCACAGGAAACAAGCAATGTTTCCCACGAACATTGAGAATTGTATGACTACCATACAACTGATTTGCATGATATCAGCATCAAGAGTGAAAAGCACAGAGATGGACAGAACTCCTCACTATCAGGGAGTCCACAAGATTATGGCTCATCTGCATCTGAAAAACATAATTTGGGTTGAGCTGGCAATAATTTCTTGTCTTTTAAAAAATATTGTTACACTAGTGATTACTGCCTCGACAATAACAACCACAAATCCCATTCAAGCTATTGTTTGTGAAACCAGTGTAAGCTGGGAAGGAAAGATAAAGCATACACACACACCCATACATAAATAAGTCATGAATGTGAAATAGTGAGCTCATTGGAAAGATGCAAGCGGGCTGAATAAATATTCACCATGTTACCAGAGAGTGAATAAGAATTTTTTAAAATAATAATCAAAAACCATTCTATATTTTATCTTTATCTTAGTACATATCATTCTGCTAAAGAAATAACTAGACATGATTCTTATTTTTCAAAGGGGTAGTATTGCTAATATGGACTTCATAGAGGACTTATACTATTTGTACATATATGGAAAATGTTTACTTGTACAACAGGTGGAAAATGTGTAACTTTGCTAGAGGCAAATTTGAAATTCTTCCCTTTTGAAAGACACAGGTGCCTGAGAGCACATTGCCAATTCTTTAGAAACAGTCAGAGGAGTGTGAGAAAAATAAAACTACTGAGGCAAAAAAAAAAATGTATGAGAATTACATGGAGCTGCCAACAAGCTTTACATTTTCAGCTTAGCAAACAACTTGATTATTGACTAAGGTTAGCAGTAATGAAAAACATATTTGAAGACTCACATCAGGAAGATAAATATGTTCTATTCACCTGCCAGGCAAGCAGTGTTTTCTTGTGGAATACAAGAGCATCTTGAAATAGAAAGTTGGGTTTATTCGAAGGCACATAATCCAACTGCAGTGGTTTAATGCAAAGGAAAAATATTTGAGAAAACTATGTGGCAAATCTCACTACAAATGTTTTATAGGCCACTATTTGAATCTCATATTGAAGAAGTTTAATATTTTAATTTTAAATAAATTAGAAAAAAACACCAACTAGGCAAGGTGCAGTGGCTCACACCTGTAATCCCATCACTTTGGGAGGCCAAGCAGTTGGATCACCTGAGGTCAGGAGTTCAAGACCAGCCTGCCCAACATGGCAAAACCCTATGTCTACTAAAAATACAAAAATTAGCTGGGCATGATGGCACATGCCTGTAATCCCAGACACTGGGGAGGCTGAAGGAGGAGAATCGCTGGAACTGGGGAGGCAGAGGTTGCAGTAAGCAGAGATCATGCCACTGCATTCCAGCCTGGGCAACAGAGCGAGACTCCACCTCAAAAAAAAAAAAAAAAGAAGAAGAAGAAGAAGAAAGAAGAAAGAAGAAGAAGAAGAAGAAGATAGCAAAAACAACAACAACAAACTTTAACAATACCCATTGTAGTGGACTGACTTTAAGGAGGCATGCATTGTCCCACCTCATAATCACACCTTGTGTCATTCCCTCCTTTTGTATCTGAGCAAGACCTGCAACTTGCTTCTAACCAAAAGAATACAACAAAGATAATGAGATGTATATGGTTACGTGTGCACAGATGCTGAAGTGTAGGATACTTATCCTGCCAGAGTCTCTCTCTCCATTACTGGATTTGAGAAAGCAAACTGCCGTGAATTATATAACTGCAAGGAAACAAATTCTGTCAGCAACTACTACAGAAAACTTAGAAGCAGATTCTTCCCTGGTTGAGTCTCCAGATGAGAACTCATCCCTGGCCAACACCTTGATTGCAGCTTTACAGAAGATAACCACTAAGCTATGCCTGGGCTCCTGAACATGTGAACTCTATGATAATAAGTATGTGTTATTTTAAGCTACTAGGTTTGTGATAATTTCTTTTTGCCATAGATAACAAATAAAACCATTTATATTATATTATTTGTTTATTTGTTTTCTCAATCAAGACGTACTCAGCCACTATGTTGGGTGCTGTATATAGTGCTAAACCAAGGTTTGTAGCCTAATGAATCAGACATTCATTATATTGTACAACAACATGGAAGAAATGCAGGGTACTGTTGGAACCTCAGAAGGCTTTATGAAAGAAATAATATCAAATATGAAATTTGAAATAAAAATATAAATTCTTTAAAAAATGATACTTCTACTTCTGCCTGAGATGGAGTAACAGGAACTGGATTTATCCTCCTACATGAAACACTTAAAAATCGGGAAAATGTGTTATGAAGGTTTTTCAGACCATTGACATCAGGCAGTGCAAGGCAGCAATCCCTCAGAGGGGAACGGATGAAGTAAACCCCATGATGCCCACAGCTCACTTCCTGGAGAGTTTCTAGGGAGCTGGAGCCCAGCTGGAGGTCTCCCTGAGTCCAGGGGATGGAGCTGGGTGTCCAGGAAGCCATGGTGGCTAAAGGAGAGCTGGACAGCACTCAGTGTTTGACAAAATCAATTTATAAAAAGAGATTATTCGAAGCTGATTGTATCTTACTCTACAAAGGTTTGTACTCACTTCATTGAAGAGTCATCACATAGTAAGGGCCTGGCTGAATAGCCTGAGGCTCTTCCTTCCAACCTGATATTTGGCAGCACTGGGAGAGTTGAATGAGGTATGCAGGTGCTATCATGGACTAAGGCCAAGCAAAGAATTGGTTTGCTACATACTCTTATGTGTGTTTTAAAACTAGAGATATTGATGTGTTACAATATTTAGAATATTTCTGTAGGAAACATGAGAAGGTGGAATGTTAGTTGTCTCTGGGGAACAGGCCTGACAACCTGGGATAATGTGGAAGGGAGATTATTTTTACTGTATAATTTTTCTACTGTTAAAATATTGTGTGATGTGTATGCACCTCTTTTTAAATACAAATCTAGCTAAAATTTTTGAAAAAGAATATAATTTGTTTAGATGAAAGAAGGAGTATTTCAGAAAGAGAGAACTCATGCAATGATCAAGATGAAAATGAAGAGGGACCAGCCTGGCATTTAGATGCGTGTGTGTGTGTATTCAGTAGAGGTGGGAGGTGGCCAAAGATAAAGATGAAAAGAGAAATAGGGGCCGATTATGCGGGTTCATTCTTGTAGGTCATTTTAGAGAGCTTAGACTGAGTCCTAATAAACTGCTGTTTTCCTTTTGGTATATGTATCACATGGTATTTTGTCTTTACTTATTAATTTTTTGGGGTCATTTTGTCG
Source organism: Hylobates moloch (assembly GCF_009828535.3). Lineage (NCBI taxonomy): Eukaryota > Metazoa > Chordata > Mammalia > Primates > Hylobatidae > Hylobates > Hylobates moloch. The sequence goes on from NW_026652276.1 coordinate 75,806,887, forward strand.
TTTTAATTACTTTTTTGGAACAGTTTTTTTTTTTTTTTTTATCATTCTGGCTTCAGTTCCCTCCTCCAACTTTCTAACATGAAGTAAGGACTGTCATAGTTGGTTGGTGTAAATGACAAAGGTAGCATCGCTGAACTTGCCTCTAATATCAGAGTTGTTGTGTAGAACCATGCAAGCTGCAAAATGCACAGCTCCAGATAATTTCCGTCACATAGGGCAATGCTTCTCAAGCACCAGTGTGCATAAAAAAATACCTGAGAATCTTTCTAAAGAGCAGGTGCTGATTTAGTAAGTCTGGGAAGGGCCTGAGAGTCTGAATTTCTAACAAGCTCCCAATGATGCTGATGCTGCTTGTCAGAAGACTGCAATTGGAATAGCAGGGAAGTAAACAAAAATATGACTAGAGTTCCCTGGAGAAGGTTAGTAGATGGCTCAATGTGAGAGCAGCTAGGGCATTATGAAATTGAGACATTTCAGGTGTGGCCATAGCAATGTGATAAGATGCACTCAATTATGGTTAAAGATTTTAAAAATGTGAAGGGATGCTTTTGTGCCCTTTGGAATAAAAATTGTTTTAGTGCACCCAATTCTAGTCTCTTAGATTACATATTGTAATTAAAAACAGAAGGTAGTGCTTTGTGAGCACTCAGTATTACATATCAGTACTGGACCACTACGAGCTCTAAAATCCCAGGGAGAACACTACAAAGGGAAAATGGAGTTGTGGTTTAATTTGTGGATATATAAAAAGAGAAAATTATTCCTGGCACTGAAGGAGGAAAATGTATCTGGAGTATTCCTTCCTATACAAATTAAAGTCCTGTGCCCTTCTGTCTGCCCCGCCTCACTCCTGCCCCTGGCGGCCTGGGCTCTGGCTTCTAGCCCCCACAGCTACCAGACAGCCCCACACTGCTGAAATCACTTTCCTTTCTCCAGGCTCAGTTTTCCATTATGTCATGGCTTTATTTTCTATTAAGGCAATCTTGATTAATGAAACCAAAATAAAAACATCTTTGAAAAAAATTATTGTGTTACTCTGGTCATAGCTTGGTTTCTTCAGGAAGCAGCTTCTGATGTGAAATTTGCAGGCAGGAAGTTTATTGGGAAGTACTATTAAGATCAACAGCTGTGGGAATGTGAAGGAAACAAAACTGGGCCCAGGCAAAGCTTAGGCTGGGATGCAGCCACAGTAAGTCTTCAGCCGATACTACAAGGAGCTCTGGAGCTGGGATGGTCCTGAAGAGTTGTCTCAAACTCGGGCAGCGGGGCCAGACTGTTTTACTCACACATAAAACAGCTATTAGAGGCATACTGCTCCTGAGAAGGGGACATGTTATCAGATGAGGCAGCTCTTTTCAGCTAAGGGCAAACATCAGGAGAGAATACTAGGCTGCCAGCTGTTAGCTGTCAACATTGCCAGCAGCTGGGGGAATAAATCCTTTAATCTTGAAGAATGGGTTATATAAACTGCACAGTGGAGTATCTATATGACCCCTTCCATAAATAATTTATGTTTTCGGAGCCTAAAATGTCTTAACATAGTAATGCAAAAAAGCAAATAATGGAACCATATCAATCTGTGGTAAAGTGGCTTGGTGTTAAAAAGTCCCTCATATCATTTAGGTCAGTGCTTGTGAATCTACCTTAGTGAAGTACCAGGTTTGTTAATTTTTTTTCTTTTTATTACTTCAAACCTGTCATCCTATCATGAACACATAAATGTTTTTATCACATATGACCAGTACACACAGCTTGCATCACAAATGTTGAAAAACACCTGAAATATATTATACCCTATTCAATGAGATAAGTCCATTGGTCAAGAGCTTACATAACATAGAAATGTCAAATCACTATAAGCATGTGTAAAAAAAAGTTTATTCTCGATTTCTGTGCTGGTAACAAGAGTGGTTACAGTTTGCTTATGGGCACTAGGTTTGTCTGCTATTCACACCACAGTTTGTAAAGCCCTGATTCAACGGGTCACTTGATTCATGTCTTTACAGAAATTAAACAATCTTATAAACAACAACAGCAATAAAAACTACAGCAATAACACCATCAATTACCACTCTGTTTAGGAAAATAGATACCTAGGGTTTTTCCCTTCTCTTACCTTGTTTTCAACACTCAAGTGAGTGGAAGTTCCCTGCTCTATGTCCAGACTATTCCTAGGTCATTTGGATTACAATCTCTATAAGAAAAGGACATTTGTCAGTTAATGCCCCTGTTTCATGTGGGTTATGTGCTGTTAGCTGCTTTTTAAATTTTATATCCCTCTTCACACTTATGGGTCAGTTTTAGACCCACACTGAACTGCTTCTGAATTGAACATCATCAGAAAAGGGCTGTTTTCAAAGACTACTCCTGCTGAATTTGAGTTAGCTGCCTGTCACTTTAAAGTTTAAGCTGCTACAGGTTCAAAGGATGTAAAAAAAATAACTAGACAGGACCTTTGTGTGTGTAGTGAAGCTCCTTTTAAGTCTTCGGAACACCACACCCGCTTTTTTTTTTTTTTTTTTTTTTTGAGACGGAGTCTTGCTCTGTCGCCCAGGCCGGAGTGCAGTGGTGCGACCTCGGCTCACTGCAAGCTCCGCCTCCCGGGTTCACCCCATTCTCCTGCCTCAGCCTCCCGAGTAGCTGGGACTACAGGCACCTGCCACCGCGCCCGGCTAATTTTTTTTTTTATTTTTAGTAGAGACGGAGTTTCACGTGTTAGCCAGGATGGTCTCGATCTCCTGACCTCGTGATCCGCCCGTCTCGGCCTCCCGAAGTGCTGGGATTACAGGTGTGAGCCACCGTGCCCGGCCAGAGGAATGTCTTTTAAGCCCACACTTCAGTGTAATATCTACTGATGGCATTTCCTTTGAGCTGCAGGACCAGCTAGGACCATACAATAATGCATGATAAATTTGTTTAAATCATGCATATACAGTCATATGCTTTCTAAGGCAAAATATCATTAAGCTGCTTGTTGTCAGCTTTTCACTAACTTTCAGGTATGATTGTAAATATTTAGCAAACTATTGTTTTATAAATATATTTTCTGAATTTTATTAAAGAAAACTTTACACTTCTAGAATATATTACCATCCAATGGAAATTACTGACATGTTTGCTCATTCTCAGTCTAGATTAAGGTAAAGAATACCCTTTTTATTATTTGAAGCACAAAAAGAGAATATATCTGCAGCACAAAAGAGAGAATATAATGGCTTTTGTTAACCTCTGCATTAATGCTTTCATAACCTATAAATCTATATTTAAATATAGATCTATCTATCCATCCATCCATCCATCCATCCATCCATCCATCCGTCCATCTTTCTGAAACTGGCCCAGAAGTGTGAAGGGGGCCCTGGACCCTGCCCCCTAAGTGAAGCATGAAGTGAGGTTGAAAAAGCCAGAAAACAGCTAAAAGTTGTTTTTACAAGTAGAGGTGAGGCAGGAGAATATGGTCTGGAGGCAGGGAACCTAAGGACTAAAGAACTAAATCAAACAGAAAAACCCCAACTTTCTAAGCCCAAGTAAACAACTTTGTAACTTCAGCTATGGCAGGAAACATCCTCTTCATCTGCATAGGGTGTATGCCAAATAACCAATGGGAAACCTCTAGAGGATATTTAAACCCTAGAAAATTCTGTAACCAGCGCTCTTGAACCATTTGCTGGAGCACGTTCCCATTCTATGGAGTGTACTTTTCTTTCAATAAATCTGTGCTTTTCTTTAACTATTTTGTTTGTGCCTTTTGACCAATTCTTTGTTCAAAATGCTATGAAGCAGGACACCCTGCACCGGTAATAGAGGGTCTAGGGTGGCCTCTCAGTGTCCTCCACACCTCTGGCAGGAATGATTCTTGTGTAACCCACTCACATGTAATGAAATAGAAAAGTGGACCTAAAGGGATCTTATGGATGTGCTTCCACTTGGAGCAATAGTGGTTCTGCAACTAAACTTATAAAAAGGCTTCAGGTTTAAGAGTGATTCAAACCAGAGCACCATCCACTAGCAAATAATTGAGGCTGTATCAGTGCACTCAATTTTTTAATAGAGAAATATGGTTATAGAGGGCAGAATAAAAATCAAGTTAGTTCTATATTTACTTCAGAGATTGCACCTAACACTCCCACTCATATTTAGAATTGTGCACTAGAAATGCAGTGAAAGAGAGCAGTGATTTTCAGACCGAAAACCATCTTTTGGAATGGATTTATTTGACTATGTTGGTAGATATGTCAACAGGTGTTCTCATGGCTGAATCAATTCACTGATTTAATTATAATTAAGTCATTCAATGGTCATTCAGACAGCAGATGTTTTAATGATCTCTAGGCTAGCCAATAATATTAAAAGTAGTCTGAAAAATATGACAGCTAAGAACATAGTTCTGTAGTATCATTATTTATTTTTAGGTGCTAAATTATGGGGTATATCTTTAAGGCACAAGAGGAGAACAGATAAAGAAGAGGGATTGTGGACCTAATGACACATTTATTGAGGAATAAGTATTTGGATTTGTCCTTAGAAACATGGTATTATTAAATAAGGATAAAGAGAGAGAGGGATGAGAATACTGAACAAGTTATATGACTTACCCAATGTCAAACGTATACTCTTGAGGCCAGAATCTAAACATGTCTTCTGATTTAAAAATCTATGATCTACCCAGTGTCTCATGAATTTTTAATTATAAAAGCAATATACAAGTTGTGTATCTTCTAGTTGAAAAATATGACAAATGAAGTTAACTGAAGTCTGGGCATCTTATGCTAACCCACTTACGGGCTTTGAGACAACTTTTATTAAACACTTACATAGTTATATGTATGTATTTGTATGTACACACAGAGAGAGATTCATTCGAAAGTAACTGTGGGTACAAGTTATTCTTAAAACAGAACTAATAAAAGCAAGATTCATAGGAGTACACAGAGCATGGTTGTTTTAATCTAAAATTATTCATACAAATGCAACCCACATGTCTGTATTTACATAAACATATTTTGGTAAATATACAAAAGAAAAAGAGCCTGATGGCAGCCATTATCTTTGGGAAGAGAAACTGGTAATCATAGGGATAGAAAGACAGATTTTCAATGTTATATTCCTGTGCTATTCGATTTTGTTGGCATGTTTCTATATTGCTTTTATAATTAAAAATCTAGTTTAAAATTAAATACTAACATTTATACAAGAACAAAAATATACAAAAGTATGTAGATTATAAAAGTCACATGACACATTTAAAAGTTTTGGTGAAAATTATTTTAAGTTACTTCGCTATGGAACTTGCAAATGATCTAGTCCAGAGCCTGAAGCAATACACACTTTCTCATCTTGTTTAATTCCTCCTCCTCTGGGAACATTTGCCACATGGCTGTGACTGATGGTAATGTGACTTCTAGACCTTTTAGGAAGGAATGATTTCCATTTGCTTTCTCTTATGGAGTTTGTGGAAAGCTACAGAGTGCAGAGTGAAGAGGAAGCATTCTGTTTGATGGAGTTAGTAATAATAAATTGTCATCCCATAAAAGGAATCCAGCAAACATTTCTTTAAAGCAGCTTATCTAATAACTTATAAACTAGTAGGAAGCAACTTGTTGCCTCAACTTATTGCTACTCTTCAATCTGGTGACAATAGTTCTGACAGTAAAGATAGGCTTTCCTCAGCAGCCCAGAGAATTTAAAAAATTGTTCATTGATTTCTTCTATTCTTCTTCTAGTACAGCTGTAGTCATTTTCTATCTACAGAAGGCTTTAACGCCCTGACTATCCTCTTCATATATTATCATCTACAGAAAATTGAATGCACAATGGCATTTGTATGCATTTCCAGTTTATAAATATTACTGTGCTTTCAAGTATTTTTTTCATCTTCTCCCTCCGCCATAATATTGGGCAAAGTGAATATTCTTTATGAGACTAGAGCAAGTGATAAATTTACAGGACTGATTTTTTTCTCTGAAGTTGAGATATGTTTTATTTAAATCAAACTCAAGGAGAGAGATTAAAAAGTCAAAAATGGGCAGGGCACAGTGGCTCACGCCTGTTACCCCAGCACTTTGGGAGGCTGAGGTGGGTGGATCACATGAGGTCAGGAGTTCGAGACCAGCCTTACCAACATGGAGAAACCCTGTTTCTACTAAAAAAAAAAAAAAAAAAAAAAATTCCAAAATTAGCTGGGCATAGTGGCACATGCCTGTAATCCCAGCTACTCGGGAGGCTGAGGCAGGAGAATTGCTTGAAACCAGGAGGCAGAGGTTGCGGTGATCTGAGATCATTGCAGTGAGCCGAGATCGTGCCATTGCACTCCAGCCTGGGTGACGAGCAAAATTCTGTCTCAAGAAAAAAAAAAGTCAAAAATGCGAAATTTGACCTGAATGATAAAAATAATTTTTAATAAATTGTATTTGGACTGATGTAAGAGAATAGCAAAACTATTTGGAAGTATGACTCATTTTCCCAATTTTTATTTAAAAAACCAATACTGACCAAAGATTTGTAGACATTTACCTACTTTGTCTTAATTAGAAAGCATTGGAGTAAAAAAATGTATGTTATCTACATATTTTGTCATTTCTGATACGAGCAAATATAAGAAAGTTATTCCCCTGCTTCTATTGATTGAAATAATTAACACTGTACAGGGGGACCAGAGTAACTTATTCTATTACATATACTCAGCATCATTCTATACTTCAGATTTTAGTAGTTCTGCAAACTTTGTATTTGTCAGTATACAAATGGAAGAGTTAAAAGCATTTCTGAATGCTATAAGATTGAATGACTTACACAGTAAAAAAAATGACCAGTTGTCCTTAGTGAGTTGTCCAAAGTTTCATGAGAAGAGAAAAATGTAGTAACTCTGAAAAATGAAAGTAATGGAAAAGTGTAGGCAGTAAAGTTCCTGTACCAGTAATGCTACCTCACTGAGCAGTCAACTAGGTGTGCTTTGAATAAAAGTCATCCGTTCCTCTTCTACTATTTGCAGTGTTTTGGTTTGTTTGCTTTCTAATCAAGGACACATCGCAATTTATAAAACACATATATGTTAGCTTTTCTGTTTTATAACAAGGATGATTTTGAAGAACAATTGAACACAAAATATTTACTATATTCTAAACAATGCTGATTACTTAAGATTATCCATCAGATTGATGTTTTAAGTGGAAAGGATTATGTTGAGACTGTGTCAAGTGCATAACTGTCAAAAGTAACATAAACCCATTGAAAATCTTCCCAGAGAACAGGAAGAAGCCTAAAGTTGGGTCAATCCAACTCTAGTAAACATGCATGCATTTTTGTACCCATTGCAGTTACTTACAATACATAGAGAAAACCCATATTTCAAAGAGTGGCATTACATCTTTCTGATTTTTTTGTAACATAAGCTAAAGAAGATTTGAGCAATTTTTATTATTTTGGGATCCTCACATAACTCAAAAGTGGTAAAATCATGTTCACTAACACTTTTAAAAGAAAGAAAATGCCCTTTTCACAGAGGCCAGGCATACAAATATTTTACTCAAAAGCACATTTTTCCTTATCGTAATAAACAGTGCAGGATGGAAGCAATACCTTCAGACTGGTAACAACTTCTTGCTGCTATACTTTGGATAAATATGTACAACTTTCTTACTTATTTGAGAGCAAATATATATATATATGAATATGATGCAGACCTTAGTCATTTAGAAAAACAGCCAGTGCAAGTGAGTGAACTCGTATATCAGGCAGTTGTTTGAAATTCAAAATTATAGTAGTAGCTAATATCCCTATAAGATTATTAGGAATTTACTTTTTATTTTTTAAAAAATGTACATGTAGCTGCTGACTGATGACAAATAGCAAATACCATAATCTCCTTGCATTAGAATACAAAGATGGCTTGTTGTCACAATTTAATAAACTATCCCATCTACAATGTGGAAATGACAAGGAAGGGTCTAGATAACTGGTCTATTACCTTCGTCATATAACAATAAAATTCCCACCCTAAGGGGTAATGTGTGTTGTTCATCACCACTCAGAGGCAGACAATGGTAAACCTAGGCTGAGAGTGCAGATTTTTCTGATCATTACACCATTACTCTTTCCACTTGAATCAGTTAGGGTAATGCTAGGAGTAGGATTAAGAAGACTTGAAAACGTAAAGGCACAAATACAATAGAAATGCAATTGTGTTCTTGCAAAAGACTAGTTCATGTACCTTGTTAGTGGGAGGTCTCTGTTTAACAAAATTATTCTGGTGGCTAGGCTGCCTGAAGCTCTGTGGCTTTTCAACACGTGGCTTAAAAGTTGCCTTGGGGGTCATCTTCTTCCCAGCTGGTGGTTGTCCACAAAGGGGGCATAGTATGGAGAAATGTATAAGAGAGCATTTTGGGGGGACACATTGAGAAATGACCATTGTTACTTTTTGTAACATTCTCTTGACTAGTACCTAGTTCATTGAAAGTAAGAGAGGCTCTAGAATGTAGTCTATTTGCCCAAGAGAAAGAGAAAACAAATTTTGGTACATATCTAGTAGTCTTTTCTTCATGGTACTTATATCTACATGGATAACATAGTAAAAGTCACCCTACATCCCAGTCCTATGTTCTGTTAAGTCAATGAGATACTTGGGTAAATACATTTGCATTAATATCTAGTATCCATAGATACTACTACTACTTTAGATAGTACTAGATCTAGTATCCCTAGATACTTCTACTTGGGTAAATACATTTTCATTAATATCTAGAATCCCTAGATACTATATACTGCTTTACTACCTTATAGTATGTGGCCCTAATCTTCTAGAGGGCCTAAGTAAAAGCCATGCAGCATCCCAGCCCAGAAATCTGTAAGTCAAGAGATACTTGGATAGCTCCTTCAGGGTTATCTTTCCCAACTGCCAAGTCATTGCTGGTATCATGAAGAGTGGCTTCTTCATGCCCAGTCCTAATGCAGGAGCTCACATTTCAATTCTGTCCTGACTTGTATGTTCATCTCTGCTTTAAGATTTAACACACAAGTACTAGGGGAAATAACGTGATATAGCCACTTTAAAAAAAATGAATCAACTATTTTATTTAGAGCAAAGTATCTATCTATCTATTTATCTATCTATACGCTGTGCACACATTTTTACAAATGTGAAATCAAACACTGGATAGTTGTTTGACATAAAATTACAGGGGCATTTAATTTAAAGTTCAAATATAAAATCTTGCCCATGAATAAATATTTTGAAAATGTCTATTTACATAAATAAAATGGATGAACTTTTTAATAGTTATCTATTAGAATATATACTTAGAAAACTTACATATTTTTATATATCTCACGTATCTTCACTGCATTCAGAAACTAGACTACTTCTTTTGTTTAGTGAAAGGATATGACAGCAAAAAATAAAGGCCTTTAAAATTTTAAATTCCAGAACTTAAAAAAATGAAAAGCATTCAAGGCATCGGCAATAGATTTGGAAGAATAGTACACAAGTGGAAAAGGATTATCACTTGGAGAGTGTAAATGGAATCCCTGTGGAAAGCAAGAGGGCAGTGATGAAGAGGAGAAGCCATGAGTGTGTGATGATTAAGGAATCCCTGAATGGGGTACCCTGGACCCTGCTCCCTAGGTGAAGCATGCAGTGAGGCTGAAAAAGCCAGAAAATAGCTACGAGTTGTTGTTACATGTAGACTTGAGGCAGGAGAATAGGTCTGGAGGCAGGGAACCTAAGGACTAAAGAACTAAATCAAACGGAAAAAGCCCAACTTTCTACATCCAAGTAAATAACTTTGTAACTTCACTTCAGCTATGTCAGGAAACATTCTCTTCATTTGCATAGGGTGTATGCCGAGTAACCAATGGGAAACCTCTAGAGGATATTTAAAACCCAGAAAATTCTGTAATCAGTACTCTTGAGCCACTTGCTGCAGCCTGCTCCCATTCTTTGGAGTGTACTTTTGTTTTAATAAATCTGTGCTTTTCTTTCATTGCTTTGTTTGCACCAATTCTTCGTTTGAAATGCTAAGAACCTGGACACACTCCACTGGTACCAGAGGGTCTAGGGTGGCCTCTCAGTGTCTTCCACCCCTCTGGCAGGAATGATTCTCATGTAACCCACTCACATGTAATGAAACAGAAGAGTGTTTCAGGACCTAAAGGGATCTTATGGATAATACTAAGGCTTCCTGAATGTCCTGTATGAACAACCAAACACCAAGTAAGGCAATGGAGGAGATTTACTGTGGGGTTGTAACTATGTATTTACCTGGGCACCTACCATCCAGATCACAATATGAATCATTTCATTAGTACATTGTGCTTTCTCATGCTTCATTGCAGGTGATATTCTACACACTCTCCCTAAAAGGTACCCACATTCTGACCTCTATTGCCATAGAACAGTTTTGTGTGTTTTTGAATTTCACCTAAATAGAATCAGATGTTATGGGTGGCTGGAAGTGTCTGGTTTCTTTTATTTCATACTCACGATGTCTAAGAGATTAATATGTGGTGTTGTGTACAGCAGTTGGTGATGGCTATAACACATTGCTCTCTGCTTCAAAAGATTATTCTTTTTGATTGTTGTATACTCTGCCCTTGTACCACTAAACCACAATTTATTTTTACATTATGATGATAATAGAGTTGTTTTCATTTTAGGGCTATCATGTATAAAGCTGCAAAGAAAATTATTATAGATGTCTGCTAGTAGAAAAATGCATTCATTTTCTTGAGTATATACACAGGAGTGAAATTTGGGGGTCTAAAATACATATACATTTATTTTTAATTCTGCCTAGTAGTTTTCCAAAGTGCTTACAAATTTACATCTTGTTGGCAATGTATCCAGCTTTCCAGGTACTCTAAATCCCTTGTTAACACTTGTTATTGTCTGTGTTTTTCATTTTAATCAGTGTGTTTGGGGTGTTAATTGTATCTCATTGCCATTTTAATTTTTATTTCACCAATGAATAATAATGTTGAACAATTTATATACTTGTAACAATTTAGATACCTAATTTGGGAAATGCCTATTAATCTTTTGCCATTATAAAAAAAAAATTGGGCAATCTGTCATTGATGGGGATTTAGGTTGATTCCATGCCTTTACTATTGTGAAGAGTGCTGCAGTGAACATTCATGTGCACGTGTCTTTATGGTAGAATGATTTATGTTCATCTGGGTATATACCCAGTAATGAGATTACTGAGTCAAATGGTAGTTCTGCTTTTAGCTGTTTGAGGAATCGCCATACTGCTTGACACAATGGTTGAACTAATTTACACTCCCACCAACAGTGAGTAAGAGTTCCCTTTTCTCTGCAATCTCACCAGCATCTGTTATTTTTTGACTTCTCAATAACAGCCATTCTGAGTGGTGTGAGATGGTATTTCATTGTGGTTTTGATTTGCATTTCTCTAATGATCAGTGATATTGGGCTCTTTTTCATGTGCATGTTGGCTGCATGTATGTCTTCTTTTGAGAAGTGCCTGTTCATTTCCTTTGCCCACTTTGTAACAGTGTTGTTTTTCTCTTGTAAATTTCCTTAAGTTCCTTATAGATGCTGGATATTACACCTTTGTCAGATACACTGTTTGCAAATATTTTCTCCAATTCCATAAGTTGTTTACTGTTGATAGTTTTTTGTTTGTTCATTTTGTTTTTTTGTTTTTGTTTTGCTGTGCAGAAGCTCTTAAGTTTAACTAATTAGATCCCACTTGTCAATTTTTGCTTTTGTTGTGATTGCTTTTGGTGCCTTTGTCATAAAATCTTTGCCTGTTCCTATGTCCAGGATGATATTGCCTAGGTTGTCTTCCAGGGTTTTTATAATTTTGGGTTTTACATTTAAGTCTTTAATTCACCTTGAGTTGATTTTTGTATATGGTGTAAGGAAGGGGTCCAGCTTCAGTCATCTGCATCTGGCTAGCCAGTTATCCCAGCACCATTTATTGAATAACAGTCTTTTCCCCACTGTCATCTTTGGTCAACTTTTCAACTTTGTCAAAGATCAGATGATCTTAGATGTACAACCTTACTTCTGGGCTGTCCATTTTGTTCCATTGGTCTTTGTGCCTATTTTTGTACCATTACCATGCTGTTTTGGTTACCGTAGCCTTGTAGTATAGTTTGAAGTTGAGTAACGTGATGCCTCCAGCTTTGTTCTTTGGTTTAGGATTGTTTTGGCTTTTTGGGGCTTTTTTGGTTCCATATTATTTTTGGAATAGGTTTTTCTAGTTCTATGAAGAATGTCATTAGTAGTTTGATAGGAATAGCGTTGAATCTGTAAATTGCTTTGGTCAATATAGCCATTTTAATGATTTGAGTCTCCCTGTACATGAGAATGGGACATTTTTCCATTTCTTTGTGTCTTCTCTGATTTCTTTGAGGAGCATTTTGCAATTCTCATTGTACAGATTTTTCATCTCCCAGGTTAGCTGTATTCCTAGATATTTTATTCTTTTTGTGGCAATTGTGAATGGGACTGCCTTTATGATTTGGCTCTCAATTTTGCTGTTGTTGGTGCATACAAATGCTAGTGATTTTCATACATTGGTTTTGTATCCTGCAACTTTGCTGAAGTTGTTTATAAAATGGAGGAGCTTTGGGACCGAGACTATGGGGTTTTCTAGATATAGAATCATGTCATCTGTAAACAGAGATTGTTTGACACCCTCTCTTCCTATTTGGATGCCCTTTATTTCCTTCTCTTGCCTAATTGTTCTGGCTAGGACTTCTAATACTCTGTTGAATATGAGTGGTGAGAGAGGGCATCCTTGTCTTGTGTCAGTTGTCAATGAGAATGCTTTTAGCTTTTGCCCATTCAGCATAATGTTGGCTGTATGTTTGACACAGATGGCTCTTACTATTCTGGCGTATGTTCCTTCAATACCTAGTTCATTGATAATTTTTAACATGAAGGGATGTTGAATTGTATTGAAAGCTCTTTCTGCATCTATTGTGATAATTGTGGTTTTTGTCTCTAGTTCTGTTTATATGATGAATCATATTTATTGATTTGCATATGTTGAACCAACCTTTCATCCTGTGGATGAAGCCTACTTTATCATGGTGGATTAGCTTTTCGATGTGCTGTTGGATTCGGTTTGCAAGTATTTTGTTGAGGATTTTTGCATCGACATTCATCAAGGATGTTAGCCTGAAGTTTTCTCTTTTTGTTGTGTTTCTGCCAGTTTTGGGTATCAAGATGATTCTGGCCTCATAGAGTGAGTTGGGGAGTAGTGCATCCTCCTCAATATTTTGGCATAATTTCTGTAGGAATGGTACCAGCTCTTCTTTGTATATCCAGTAGCATTCAGCTGTGAACACATCAGGTTTGGGGCTTTTTTTGGTTGGTAGTATATTTATTACTAATTCAGTTCTGGAGCTTATATTGGTCTGTCCAGTGAATCAGTTTCATCCTGGCTTAGTTTTGGGAGGGTGTATGTGTACAGGAATTTATGCATCTCTTCTAGGTTTTCTAGTTTGTGTGCATAGAGGTGTTTGTAGTAGTTTCTGATGGTTGTTTTTATTTCTGTGGGGTCAGTAGTAACAACTCTTCATCATTTCTAATTGTGTTTATCTGGATCTTTTCTCTTTTTTTTTAAGCCTAGTTAGTGGCCTATTTTATTAATTTTTTCAAGAATCCAATTCCTGGATTCATTGATCTTTTGGATGGTTTTATTTGTGCCTTGATTTCCTTCAGTTCCTCCCTGATTTCTGCTAACTTTGGGGTTGATTTTTTTCTTGCTTCTCTAATTCTTTTCACTGTGAAGTTAGGTTGTTAATTTGCAGTCATTCTATCTTTTTGATGTGGGCATTTAGTGCTATTAATTTCCCTCTTAACATTGCCTTAGCTATGTCCCAGAGATTCTGGTATGTTTTATCTTTGTTCCCATTATTTTCAAAGAAATTTTTGTTTTCTGCCTTACCATGGAATACTATGCAGCCATAACAATGAGATCATGTCTTTTGTGGGAACATGTATGGACCTGAAGACTATTATCCTTAGCAAACTAACACAGAAAACCAAATACTGCATGTTCTCACTTATAAGTAGGAGCTAAATCATAAGAATTTATGAATGCAAAGAAGGAAACAACAGACACTGGGGTCTACTTGAGGGGGGAAGGTGGGAAGAGGGACGGGAGCAGAAAAGATAACTATTGGGTACTGGGCTTAATACCTGGGTGATGAAATATTATGTACAACAAATCCCCGTGACATATGTTTACCTATGTATGTTTGTTACATGTTTGTGTAACATACCTTCACGTGTACCCCCAAACCTAACATAGAAGTTAAAAAACTAACAAAACCTATGTCCACATAAAAAGTTGTGTACAAATATTTATGAAAGTATTGTTATTAATAAGCAAAAAGTGAAAATAGCCCAAATATCTATCAATGAATACCAGATAAAGTATGGTATATTCATAAAATGGAATATTATTCAGTCTTAAAAAGAAATAAAGTGCTGATAGGTGCTAAAACATGCATTAATAATAATAACATTCTCAATGAGAAAAACCAAACACAAAAAGACACACATTGTATTATTATATTTATATGAAATTACTAGAATAGACAAATAGGAAAATAAGTGAAATAGTAGTTGCCAATGGCTAAGAGATTAGAGAAAGAGATGTGACTGCTGAATGGGTGTGCAGGTTCTTTTTAAAGTGAAAAAATTGTTCTGCTACTTGGTAGTGGTAATGGTTGCCAAGTAGTGATGATTGCCATACCAAGATTGTGAATACACAAAGACACATGGAATTTAACAATTTAAATGGTTAATATATTAATACTCAATTTTATGTTTTACTATTTTTATCTCAATAAAAACAATTTAAAAACAACAAAAACCAAAGAAAGTTGGATATCTTTTTCTTAATGGTATCTAGGTTTTTTATGTACTCCAGATGAGTTCTAAGTCAGATGTATATATTGTGACTATGATTTCCATATATGTATTGTTGCTTACCTTTTTACAAAAAATGTTACCTTTTGATAAACAAATTTATCAATATTTTCTTTTATGATTAGTCCTCTTTTTATCCTGTTTAAAATTTTTTTTGTTCAAGTTAATAACAATATTTTCTTCTTATTATTATTTTTCTGAGATGGAGTCTCACTCTGTCACCCAGGCTGGGGTGCAGTGGCATGATCTTGGCTAACTGCAGCCTCCACCTCCCGGGTTCGAGCAATTCTCCTGTCTCAGCCTCCTGAGTAGCTGTGACTAGGGTCAAGGTTTGTTTTTTTCTACATATATATTCACTTGATCTTCCATATTGGAAAGATTATTTCTTCCACAATGAATTGAAACGATGCATTTATATGTGGCTGTGTATGTAGAAGTCCTTTCTAAATTCTCTTTTGTTTCATTCTGCTTGTATCAATACTATGCCTTTTTAATTACTGCAGTTTTATAGTTAGTTTCCTATCTCGTAGGAGTAAGTCTTCTAACTCTCTTCTCCTTTTCCTTGGTCTCTTTCTTTTCCTTTTCCTTTCTCCTCCTTTTCCTCTTTCTTCTCTTCTTTTCTCTGGCTTAGTGATTCCATGTAAACTTTCATATAATATTCTATAATATTACAGGATAATTTCTATTTCTATTTCTATTTCATGTAAAATTCCGCATAAGTTTTAGAAGAAATTTGCCAATTTCAACAACAACAATGACCCTGTGATTTTGATTGAAATTGCATTATCTCCTGAAACTTTAAAATCTGGTATGTTTTGTCTTAAAAGGGAGATCAGCTGTTTATTTTAGGAAGGGTCTTCTGATGGAACTTTGTCTCTTAAGCACCATGAAATTAGAGACATGGATCTACCTTTTAACAGCTATCAGCATAGCCCTCCTTCCTCCTGTATGCAGCCTCAGAACTCAGCAAATTCCCCATGGCAAAACTGGGCTCTGACTCTTGAACATGTCAAGTTCCTTGTCTGTTATGCCAGCCACACTCAACCTCAGAACCTCATGCATGGTTCTCTCTTTTCTTCCATAGAGTCTCTCTGAGTAAGTCAGGCACAAACTTTGGTCTATACTGAGAAGTGGCAAATATCCACAGAGAAGAAAACGACCAGCAATCATCAGCTCATTCCAGAAAGGCCTTCTTTCAGAATTAAAGTCCATTATTGCTTCTATGACTCTTATATATTTAAAATATTAAAATATTATGTTTACAATATATCTAGCCCTTTCTACTTTTCAGCAGGAACATTGGTGTGATGAAATCTACTTATTTTACTCAAAAAAATGGAAGGACATTTTTATATGGATTCTCATGGAAAAGATGCTATCTTGGAGAAGATCCCAACTCTATCCTCATTGCCCGTCCCAACAGACATAGCATTATGTAAGCAAAAGACGGGAAAGAAGGAACCTTAAATTGATTTATAACAAATTTATTCTAAATAAGATAGGTATTTGAGATAGAAATTAAGTTGAGTTATAGAAAAGAACAAAGTTATATTTCTTGTTAACCTAACATTTTTGAACCAGTATAGGCACTTAAGACTTTAAATCTGGGGATCAGTTTGAGTCATATTTTAAAATAAAAACTTTGCAAATCTTTCAAAGAAAACATTTCTGCCTTACAACAAAGTTGACCTCAGATAGTGTCCTCAGAGTTTGAGATGGATGGGTAAATTAATGGTATCAGCTACCAGATTTGTATATATTTTTATACTTTATGAATCTGATGATGTTTTTATCACTCAAGAGACAAACATAACAAAACTCAGCGAGCTACTAAGTATGCCCTAGGAAAAACAAAATGATATAATAAAATAAGGTGAAAATAAGTGAGGTAAAATACATTTGAGGCTCATCTCTGGGTAAGAAACAGACCAACACGTTTTGAACAATTAATTCTTCTTAAGCGTAGCTTCAACATTTCTCATGCAGATTTATCTGGAGCTCAGAAGTTTGACTTATGAAAAGTCTACCTTGGATGACAACACACCAAGAGGGATTTTATAGGCCTAACTCACAGAAAGATGTTTGATAAATATTGGAGGGCCTAGTAGACTTAAGGTATTATTCTATGAACTTTAAAAAATGAGAAAAGGTGTAATTGGCTTATAGTTTAGGTGGGGAGACAAGAGGAACATCCATGAGAAGCAAATCTAAATATAACAATAACACAAAGCAGTACATGATATTGATAATTGTGGTGCTGTTTTTGGAACTATCTGATTATAAGCAGATGCCTCTTCTCCACATTAGCTTTCATCTAAAGGAAATCATTAACTATCATGCAGATTCTTTGTTCTGGTTATTCCTTGACAGGTTACCAAGATAAATATCCATATAGGCTCAGAAAATGTGGATCTTTCTTATATATTAGCTTTGTCAAGCATCAAGGGCAAAACCAAAAACAAACAAACAAAACACAAGCAAATAAAGAAAAAGAACACATGCTGTGACCTGAGATGGAGCTGAAAGGTCCCACTGAACTCTGGAGATGACTTCCAGAGGCCAACTTAACAATGTCCCTTTTATTTTTCTTATGCCATAGAAGCAGCAGTACTGTAAAGTGATAAACTTTGTGGTGGACAAAGTCTACTATGGCTCCCAATGGTCTCTGCCTCCAGGTACTCATGCCTTTGTCTTTTCACTTTCAAATCCAGTCATCTAAGCCTGGGGTTTTTATTGTGGGAAGTTTTTAAAATTACTAATTTAATCTCTTTATTGTTATATCACAAGTCTATTCAGGTTATCGATTTCCTGTTGAAGCAGTGGTTTGTGTCTTTCTAGAAATGTGCTCATTTCTTCTAATTTATCCTATGTTTTGGCACACAAATGTTCATAGTATTCCTTAATCATTCCTTTTTGTAAGGTCAGTAATCAAGTCCCCCTTTTATTTCTAATCCTAGGAATTGAGTCTTCTTTTTTTCTTGATTAATCTTACTAAAAGTTTGTCAAATTTCTTAATCATTTCAAAGAACCAGAATCAGTTTCATTCATATTTCTGTTTTTTCTACTGCGTACTTCATTAATTTCCTTTCTGATATTTATTATTTTTCTTTCTTTTATTTGCTTTGGGTATAATCTGTTCTTTTTTCCCATTTTCTCAAGGTGGAAGGATAGGCTATTGACCTGGGAACCTTTTAATTTTTAATATGGGCATTTACAACTGTAAATTTCCCTCCAGGCTGTGTTTTACTGCATCCTATAAGTTTTTGGTATGTTGTATCATCTTCATTTCCAAGCATCTTAAGAATTTCCTCTTTTTCCTGTTCATCTCTACTTTGATGCGTTGGTCATTTACGAATATGTTGTCTAATTTTCACATTTTTTATAATTTTTCTGAAATTTCTATTACTGGTTTTGAATTTCATCCTATTGTGACCAGAGAACAAAGCTTGTATTATTTCTACCCATTTAAATTTATTGAGATTTGATTTATGGCCTAGCAGATGTCATATGCTAGATAATATTCCATGAGCACTTGAGAAGAATGCATATTCTGCAGTTGCTGGGTTTTTCTATTCATTATTGAAGACAGACATTGAAGACTCTATTGTTGAATTGTTTTATTTCTCTCTTTCTGTCAGTTTTTGTATATTCACTTTTGTGTTTTATTGTTAGATGCATATATGGTTGTTTATTTTTTATATCTTCCTGCTGGATTGCTCTTTTTGTTAGTGTAATGTGTTTCCCCTTATCTCTATTAATATTTTTTATTTTAAGTCTATTTCCTATTATGTTACTATAGTTATTCCAGCTTTCTTGTCACTACTGTTCCTGCAATTTATCTTTTCCCATCAGTTTACTTTCAATCTCTTTGTATCTTTGAATCTAAAATATATCTCCTATAGATAGCATGCAGTTGGATATTGTATTGTTTTCCAATCTGACAATGTCTACTTTTTTATTGATTTAATTCATACACACTTAATGTTATTATTGATATGACTGAATTTACATCTGCCACTTTACTTTTAACTTTACAGAGTTCTTCTCCTTTTTCTTCCTCTATTCCTTCTTCACAGGTTTGCTTTAAGGGAGTGTTTTGTATAGCAGCATTTTAACTTTTTAGAGGATTTCTTTTCACTGTATCCTTTCAGCCATTATTAATTGCTCTAAGACTTACTATATACATCTGAATGTATTAGAAGCAGCTTCAGTTTTACTAATTCAATTCCAGTGAGATATAGAAATGTTATTCTATTCCTTTTTTCTTCTATTGTGGAGGGATTATTGGTATAAATAAGTCTATAATTGTTATAATTCTAACTACAGTGTGATAATCATTACATAATTTAATGTCTTAATGGTGCTAAGGGAAGTAAAGGAGAGTGAGTATATATTTATATTTTTTGTTATATTAACCTTCTTACATGTCATTCTGTTGATCTTAATTTGTTCTTATGGAGTGTTGGGATTCACTCAGGATGGTGGCAGAAATATTAAAAGGAAATATTAGGGAAAGTTATAGGAAACAGTCACAAACATTTTGGAAGGCCGAAAGGTTACATAGCTTGTAATAATTGAACAGGCTGAAGGCAGCCGGTTCTTACCTTAGAGCATTAGGTCATAGGGTAAATACAAGGGACAATAGAGGCTTCCCCAGTTAAGTCTGTTTACCCTACCTCCATTAACTAACCTTTGAGCCAGATAGCCCTCTGGGGGGGGGGGGGGGGGCCGGGGTAAGGGGTTGTGGGGGAGGTAAAAATACCAAGGAAATTGCCCCCTAATGATATTTACTTTAAACCTCGGTACCTGAACTTTAATCATTCATAGAACTACTCTCTTAACCATGTTAACTATCTTCAAGTCTGTTTACTCAAAGCTTCCGTTGTTAATTGTATACTAAATAAATGCCTGGAGTGCGAGTTGCTCAGGGCCTGCCACAGTGAAAAACCTCTCTTGCTGTACAGGTGGCGGACACAGCAGGACTGGCAAAACAGAGTATCTGTGTGTCAGTGTACGTTTTACTCATCTGTCGTTTGGGTTAGGATCTGAGGGCAGACCCCTGCAGCTAATGCTCTCTTATGAGTAGCAATACCTCAGAGGAGTTTGGAGTCATAGCCTCTATTAGGAGTCATTTCCTTAGCCTAATACAGCATTGCTCTTACCTACCTCCTTTGTACTATTATTGGCAAATACATTATGTTTCTATGTTATAGGCCTAATAATTCTCTCTCCCTTTCTCTCTTTCTCCCTGTCTCTTAATCTATAGTTGTCTATCTATAGTGCCTATATATACTATATACATAGTATGTGTGTGTAAAGAGAGTTTTATACAATTACTTTTAAAAATAGTTAAGAGAAGGAAAGAAGAAAATATGCATTTATAGGATCTTACCAGCACTCTTTGTTTTTTCATCTGCATATTAATTGATTTCTGAGGTTTTTTCCTTTTAAAAAGCCTGAAGAATTTCCTTCAGTATTTCGTAAAGTGAGTCTGCAAGCTACAGACTCTCTCGGTTATTGTTTATCTAGGACGGTCTTTATTTCATTTTCATTTTTGAAAGATAGCTTTGTTAGCTATAGGATGCTTGGTTGGCACGTTTGTTCCTTGAGAACTTTAAATAGATTAGTCCACTGCATTCTGGCTTTCTTTGCTTCAACTAGAAGTTAGCCCTTAATTTTAACAGTGTTCCCTTGCAAGTAGTGAGGTATTTCTCTCTTGCTGTATTTGAGATTTTCTCCTTGACTTTGACTTTCAGCATTTTTACTATGACGTGTCTATTTTTGGATCTCTTTGAGTTTATTCTACTTGAACTCATTGAGTTTCCTGGCTGTGTATATAAATGTTTTTCAATAAATTTGGGTCTTAGCCATTTCTTCTAATTTTTTCCCTCTTTCCTCCTTTTACTCACATTACATGTATGTTGCACACCTAATGGTATCCCACATTTCTCTATTGCTCTTTTCATTTTTCTTCATTCTTCTCATAGGCTCTTCTTCACATGCCTAATCTCTATCAACCATTCTTCAAATTTGCAAATTTTTTCTTCTGCCGTTCAAAACTACTGTTGCACCCATTAGTGAATTTTTAATTTTGGTTATTGTACTTTTTAACCCCAGCATTTGCATTTGATTCTTTCTTAGAATTTCTGTCTCTCTTTTTTGATATTCTATATTTGAAATGACATGGTCATCATACTTTATTTCTTAATCATTGTTTCCTTTAGTTCTCTGAACATATTTATAATGGCTACTTTGAAGTCTTTTTCTGTTAATCCAACATCTGTTTGCTGTCACAGATAGTTTCTGTTGCTTGCTTTTTCTCTGGAGTCAAAATATCCTGTTTCTTTACGTGCATTCTAAATTTTTGGTTGGAAACTGGACATGTTAGATAACATACTGTAGAAGTCTGGATACTGGTTCTTCCCTCCAAGTCTTGCTGTTGGTATTTACTTGTATACTTAATTAGTGACTGTGTGGATTATTTTAGTTAAGTCTATTTTCCCTAACCAGTGTGAAGGTGAATCCTCTGATGTTGCTTCTCAGGGAGTGCAGCCTGTGGTAATTTACAGTTACTCTGGGATGAAAATAGTTTTTGCAGAGCTCTCTTTGACTCTCTCAGTACCCTGATCACAAACAATTTTTAAACCCCCACTGATTGCCCACAGATTGTTGGATTGTTTTTTTTAAAAAAATGCCCTGAGGCATAATTTGCTTCACAGATTTAGCCAATGCAATTCAGACTTTGGAAGGGTTAGTTCCCCAGGATAGTGTTTGAGACCCCTAGTGTGTGCTTCCTAATTGTCTCTTTCCCTGTTACTGGGGAACTAGCTGGCCTATGGTTTAGCCTATATCTTCAATATCAGTGTCCTCCCAATGGTCTTTCACCATAACTCTCACTGTTTTGGGGACTGCCCTTACACTGGAACTTCTCCACACACTGTTGCAAAACAAGTCAGTTCCATTAAGGAGAAATGTAGAGCTCTCAGTTTTGCTTCTTCCCCCAGGCAAAATCTCTGAGCCTATACTCTTGTGTTGGGGAAGAAGACAATGCCATACTTCTGAGTTACCCCTACTTTAGAAGCTGAGCAGTTGGTAAATGAAGGGAGCCCCAGGTCTCTTCAGCTTGTTTCTCTTAGCATTGAACCCCCACCTGTGAACCACAGCCAAAGTGATTTGGGCCCCATATTCTCAGCAATGCCATGCATAAAGTACAGCCTCTATCCTCTAAGTGGGAGCTGAGTGGAAGCTGAGTGGAAGAAGAGAGCCCTCACGTCTCATCTGCATCCACTTAGAACTTAGCTTCAGCAACAGGTGGCTTCGGTAGGATGACAAATGCTGATGTCCTGTACCTCCTCAGAACATAGCACTCTTAACTGATAGCTGGCAGGAGAGAGGGCCCTATGTGCCCATCAGAGCGATGGCTGACCTGAACGTATAAGCGTTGGTTCAAATACTGTGGGCTCTCACCGTTTTCACTGAGTTTTAGTAGATTTTCTTGAATAAATATTTCTTTATTTGCTTTATGCCTTTAAGGTCATTTCCAGAAATTTTAAATGGGTGTTTTTGTTTTGTTTTCCAGATAATTTGTACCAGTTGCACTGGGGAACAGGCCCATGGAGCTCCTGATTTTTCATGCTGGAAGTGGAACACTGCACACCCTCTATTTTTAACACTTATGTTTTTGGAGCTTTGATTAATTTGGGCAGAGAAAGTGTATTACACAGGTCATTTATTTACTTACCACAAGCAAAGGAATAAAAGATTCAATATTCTCAATAAAATGGAGATTTATTTTTTTCATTTTCTGGTAGCAGCAGTTTCATACACACACACACACACACACACACACACACACACACTCTCTCACACACTCACTCACTTTGCATTTCTATTCCTGCTTCTAGCTCAGGACACAGTGGATAGACCAATAGTGATGAGAGAGCTAGGGAGAACTAACACTCTATGTTTCCTCTAATTTTATTTTATTTTTTTACTATTTTTACTACTTTCCTATTTTTGTTACAATATTTTAGTAACAAAACAGAATTTCCCTGAAATATTTATACTTTATACATCAGGAATATAGAAACATGCTGTTATTTTCCATTTTTAATTACGCTTCTAAAAGATTGTTATTTTAAATCCTACTGTAAATCTCCTTTTTTAACACCTGCTTATTCACAGTGAGGAAGGAGTAGGAAGAAAAAGAAAGAGAATAGGAATTTTGGTTCAAATATATTCTATTTAATTTCAGGCGTTCAAGAATGTGCTTCAAGCAAGAGCATTGCCTCTGCTACTTGAGGTCATGAAGTAATGAAATCGAAAGATAGCATAAACTCTTTGTTAATTAAACTGACTTGTGTTTTTCATATGAAACTCAAGACTACACACATAGGCATAAAACTTACCCAAGATAGGTATTCCTGTTCTACTCAAATAACATATTCTCTTGTATGAGCTATTTTTTAAAACTAGTAAAGATTTGGGGTATGCTTTTATAAATCAGAATTTGACACTGCATAATTTACTACCCTCTTGCCATAGAATATCCAGAAGTATTTATTTAATGTCAATTCTAGTACCTATCCAAAACGTTTTAAATCATTATCTTTAGAGGCTGGGAAATAATGAAGCATTTAGAACAAACCCTCTGGGTGATTTCAATGTACACTAACATTTTGAGAGCCACTTTCTCTATACTTCGTTTATGTGAAGGGTTCATTGATATGCTTTGCTGAAGGAGATGTGATAGAAGTAATGTTGGGATGGACATCAGAAAGGGGTTGCACTGCCACTCAGGAACAGATGATGGCTGAGTCACTTGTTCTTTCTGAGCATTGGTATCTTCGTTTATAAAATGTGAACAATATTTCAGTGCATCTCTGAGAGCTACTGTGAATATTTCAGGAGACAGATCAATTTAGCAAAACCACTTTGCAAAATGGGACACCCTTCACAAACATAGGGAACTTTAAATAAATATTTTATTTTGTTTATTTCAACAGGTGACTCAGGAGCTAGAAAATGTACATACATCAAAATATGTCCAGAGCTTACATTCTGATGGGCACCTCATACAAATTTAGTGAGTCAGAATAAATTATGGGTGACGTGCAATGACTGATAATGAGGATACTGATTATATCCCTGAATCACAGCACCTGCATCTAATCCGTCCCCAAAGAATAGAATGATTGTCACAGCCAGCAATATTTATCAAAGTGACACCAAAGTCATATTATATGGATCTACTCTTCACCTCCTGAAATTTACAGACTTTGATTAAGTCATGTGATAATATATGCAGGATATTCTGGAACTACTGTATATCAAAAGGACAAGTCTGCTGATGGCATACCCTTGAAACATCTGCAAGTTGCCAAATTCAAGAAAGTATATATCTGGAAATGATATCAAGGGCATACTGTTAATGGGTGAATCACTTATCTGTGAAAAGTCCTCCACCTCTCTATTAAAATTCTGTGGCTTTTAGAGGCCACTGATTATTTTTACTCAAAGACAAATGAACATTTCCATTAGCTAGAGTTTTTCTTGTATGGTGCCTGGCTAAAGCCTATGTTAAGAACTACCAGTCTAGAAATGTACAGGGAAAGCTACCAACATGGCCACAACTGGAGGGAGGGGAAAGGGCTTATACAAATGCTTAATAAGACAAGTCTCAAGTTTCAGGCAACCAGAATCTTGCTTTTTTGGCTGATCGCATGGATGTATGCACAACATTTAAAATTGCAAAATTCTAGCTTAAAAGAGGCTGTTGAGATAATCATAATAACTTCGGGATTATCATCTAGGATAAATAAACAGAGAGTGATGTTTGCTGAACGGAGAGACATTTGGATTCACATACTAGAAAATCAGACTGCTCTTCTATGACCTCTGACTCACCCTGTCATTTTCTGAATGAGGAAAGAAACTGAGACCCAGAAAAATTATGCTTTTTAGTAACAGAGCCCAGATTACAACCCAGTTCTGCTAATGTATTCAATTTTGGTTTGATTTATAATCAAAGCTACGAATATTTTAAAATGCCTGAAATAACTTATAGATTTTTAAACCCAAAAATGCAAGGCAGAAGATTTATACATTTCATTTTAAAGCATCTCAATTTATGACTTCATTCTTAGCTATTTTGGCAGAATCCTAAGGTTTTTGAATGCTTGATTTACATTACTAATTTATCCTTTATTTTTTCTTAACCGTGCTTCTTATCAGGACGTGCTATATTTTATATCTATTAGTATATTTCCTTTCAATAAGTATATATCTCTGTAACTATGAAAACACTCAAACTATTTTCTGACAAATCTAGGGCCTGGTGGCCAATAGCTAAAATTTATATGAAGCCTGCTTCTCTCTAAAATGTTAACCAGTGAAATTCTTTTTTCAATACCATGATGCTTAATGGATTATTAACCAACTAAATTGTAACATTATATTAAAATGATTTCTTGAACACAACAATGATTCCAGATGGCTGGTGTATTTAATAGGCAATATGGGAAAATGCAGTAGGTGAGGATGGTTGCCTCAAAAAATATTAAACAACTTTTAAAGCTTTTGACATACTGGCAATACTTCTAAAATACTGCAAAATGCTTTTATATGTTAAATACCACTGGCAAATGGGTAAAACTAATAAGCATATGTTCTCATCTTTAAATAGGGGACACAATGCACATAAATTGAAGGCTCTAAATAAGTTACAAATTGATAACCAGATGTTGTAATGATAGACAAAAACAAACTCTCAAAAAGTTAACAGCCAGTTTGTTAAGGACACAGTCACCTTCTGCTCTGCTAATGGTTTTATCATAAATGAATACCATAGAAAACAGATATTGCAGAGAAAAAAAGCCATAGGCTACTATAAGGAAATTAACAAAGGAAAGAAAAAGAGACAATTTAAGAACTTATTCTCAACGACTTCGGTCTACATATTAGATGCCAAAATATCTTCATTTCAAAAAACAATCATAATTAATGTTTACCCCTTACTAATATTTACATTTAGAATACATGTGCCTTCTAAAAATTATATTTCATTATTTCACGGCTCTCTCTAGCATAGACAGTGCAAACTCAAAAGAGACTAGGTCCTAAAGATAAGCACCGTTGTTGCCGTATGATTAAATGACGTATGAATATTTCAGTTTTTGTGCTTAACTACAGGTTTACTTTCAGTAACTATAACAGTAAGTACACAGTGAGTCATTGTTAACTAGCCTTTTTAAATAACTGTATTTTAGTTTTCACTACTTAATTAATTGGTTTAAAATGCTACAGAACTGGTGATTACAAGCACGTCTGTTGTGGAAAAGGAAAATTAGTATTAATAATAATGACAAGAACTCAAGTCATGATCTACCATCTTTAAAATTAATTAAATTGGCCGGGCGCAGTGGCTCACGCTTGTAATCTCAGCACTTTGGGAGGCCGAGGCGGGCGGATCATGAGGTCAGGAGATCGAGACCATGGTGAAACCCCGTCTCTACTAAAAATACAAAAAAAATTAGCCGGGCGTGGTGGCGGGCACCTGTAGTCCCAGCTACACGGAGAGGCTGAGGCAGGAGAATGGCGTGAACCCGGGAGGCAGAGCTTGCAGTGAGCCGAGATTGCGCCACTGCACTCCAGCCTGGGCGACAGAGCAAGACTCCGTCTAAAAAAAAAAAAAAAAAAAAAAAAAAAAAAAAAAATTAATTAACCACCAGCATACCGTTTCAGCAAAAAAAAAGCATACTTCAAATGAAGAATTGATAGAAATGAGTAATGAAATGAAAGGAAGAAAGCAAAAGGAAGTGTTGACTGTGTTGAATGTCAAGTGTCAGTAGAAATATTGGGCCCTAGTTTGGCATTCAAGAATAAGTAATCTAGAGAAAAGCTATGTCTGGAAATTAATTCTGTAAAACATCTGCTCAGAATGATAGCTAAATCGTGAGGGTGAATAGACAACTAATGGTAAACATGTGCAAATAAAAGAAGATGAAAGCTCTAACCTTGTCTGAGCTTACAGAATTTGACCTAGAGTAGGAGGCCTCAAAGAAGACGAAAGAGTGTGCCATTAACAGACAAGAAAATTATAAGGAGAATGCTGTTTTATTAAAGCCATGAAATTGTTTAATTTTAGGAAGACCTAAGGATGCAAACAGGATCCACTATACAAGTTCCAGGAAGATGACATAGAAATTCCCAAAGATTCCATCTAGTTCAAGTAAAATTCGATCAATTGACTCCTAGATGGTTTACATATTTAGAGCAAGTTTAATGGAATCAGGGAAACAAAATTCAGATTTCAAGGTTTATTTAGAGAGCAGGGGGCTGGACAATGGTTTATATCAGAGAGCATCATCTTGGCAATGACTTTCAAAATATTCTTAATATATAAAAAGTTGCAAATATTTGTGACTATAGAATTGGTTATTCCAGATACAATTAGAGCTATCCTTATATTTTCATAAAGTTCTTATCCTTACAGAAAAGTGTAAAAAAAGTTATTAATCACTAATACATTCCCCAAATTTGCTTTGATCTCAACATTAACTTGGAACAGCCAGTGAAGACATTAAAAAGTGAGCTACAGCCATAGCACCAAAGTCAACCATGATAATCAGAAAAATGCAGAGTGATAGCTTTCCAGGAAAGAGGGCCCTGCCTCTTCTCTATATACATGGTGATTCATATACAGTTTAAAAGAGAGATACTTTAGTAAGTACTAACTAAAAGAAAGTTTTGTGGGGCAATATGACTAAGACAACAATAGTATTTAGGCCAGAAAATTAATAGCGATAAAGAGGGAACCAACCCAACAAGAACATATAATATTTATGAAATTGCATGCACTAACAAATTTCCTGGAAAGACATAGAGCATATATTGACAGAATAACAAAGAGAAAACAAAATCACACTCATAGTCAACGAATATATCCAGCTTCTATGAGAAACATAGCTGTAAATTAACAAGTGTATAAATGTTACAGATCCATATTTATAGAATCTTATACACTAAAAAGTATTTATATATTTTTAAAACATATGATGCTAAGTCTCAAAATAAATCTTAACTAAAAATTTTGTCATGTTGAGCCCCATTATGCCATTTTGTGGTCACAACGGAATATAATTCCCTTGCAGCTATATGCATTTATGTGACTGAGTTCTCCCTGCAAAATGGAATGGAAACTATAAGTACAACTTTGGCATCCCTTGTTACAAGTAAATTACTTGCCTTGGACTTGCTTTCCTATTCTCCATAAGCTGGAATTCAGAAAAATAGCAACCAGCTTACAACTGCAAACAAAGAGAGTAGAACAACTAAGATGCAAGGAGCCTGGTTACCAGACATCCTTGTAGAGCAGAGCTGTCCCACCGACCTAGACCAGCCAGATTGTTATATGAAAGAAATACACTTCTATCCTATTTAAGCCACTCTACTTTGTTACAGGAACTTAGAATTGATGCTAAAAATATTTTTCAAAGGATTTAAAACCCCTGGGAAGATGTAGATCTTTTCCAGTTAATGCAGACATGTCTATGTAGGAATCCAATCACTTTGGTATTATAAGACACCCCACACTCAATAATACAGGTACTGTATTTTCCACAAGTTGATGTCAGGATCTAAATCCTTTTATCTATACTACATTGTTCTCTATTTTCAACTCTCCTACAACTCAAATGTTTAATGAGAAAACTGCTGTCTTAAACAAAGGCTAA
The DNA here is from genome assembly GCF_009828535.3 of Hylobates moloch. Classification (NCBI taxonomy): domain Eukaryota; kingdom Metazoa; phylum Chordata; class Mammalia; order Primates; family Hylobatidae; genus Hylobates; species Hylobates moloch. Next base: position 75,835,528 of record NW_026652276.1, read on the forward strand.
CATTTTGCATATCATAAAAATTATGTGTATATACAATAAAACTGCCAAAGGGATAAAAGATTCTAAAGAACATTTAGATTAATAGACATTTTGATGCATTTCTATCTTACATAGATTAAGTTTAAGAGTTTCCTTCTAAGTGGAAATATAATAGACTGCAACTTAGGTGTATAAAATTATTTTTAAGTTGAACACACAAGTGAGCTGAAATGTGTTCATTTTTGAGTGGTAACTATGTGCTGGGCGTTGTGTTGCAGGGAGGCACTTTGCATTAAGTGTCTGCATATGGAAAATACTTGTCAAGTATTAGCTGAATTGAATTTGTATAATTTCATTTTGTCTTTTAAAAGTTTTGCAAGGAAGTTATTGTTAAGTGTATTTTTCATATGATGAAATTCTGACCGAGAAGGGTTAAGTCATTGGCTAGAGATCAAAGAGTTGAAGTATCTGTTGGGAAACTTGAACAGTATCTCTCTAATGACTGGGTAAGAAATTGAGTAACCTCAGCAACCTCTAAAGACAGAAAGAATTGTTGAATCAACAAACATTTTTCCAGTGTCAAGATATGACATAAACTTTTCATTTGCTCAGATACTGAGACATAGATATGCCATCTATGAGAAACTTTAAGAAAGCTTGAGTTTGATTTTTGACTTTGTTGGTGACTAGCTATGTGACCTGAGAACAATTCTATATGCTCCAGTTTTTTAAATATGTAAAAAAAATATTAATTTTTAGTGGCTTTAAATAAAATATAGGCGATCACCAAGACCAAATAAAAAAGAAAGAGAAAATCTGAACAGACTAATAATGACTAAAGAGAATGAATAGAGTAATAAAAAATTTTTCACCAGATGGCTTCACAGGATAATTCTACCAAATATTCAAAAAAGAATTAACAACAATCCTTCTCAAATTCTTCCAAAAACTTAAGAGAAAATATTTCCAAACTGCATCTATGAGGCCAGCATTTGCCTAATGTCAAAGTCAGACACAGACACTGCAAGAAAAGAAAATTACAAGTCAATATCTTGATAAACATACATGCCAAGATCCATGACAAATACTTTCAAACTTAATTCAATAGCACATTAGAAAGATAATCCATCATGGCCAAGTAGGACTTATCCATGGCATGCAAAAATGGTTCCACACACATAAATGAATAAATGTGATATATATCATTAACAGAATGAGAGCCAAAAACCATATTAGCTCAACAGATGAAGGGAAAGCATTTCACAAAAGTAACATCTTTTCATCACAGAAACTCTCAACAAATTAGTGTAGAAGGAATGTACCTCAACATAGCTAAAATTATTCTCAATGATGTAAAGTTGAAAGTTGTTCCTTGAGGATCAGGTACAAGACAAGGATGTTCACTCTTGCCAATTCTAGTCAACATTGTACTGGAAGTATTAGCCAGAGTAATATGAAATGAAACAAAAAACATCCAAATTTGAAAGAAAGAAGGAAAATTGTTCCTGTTTGCAGATGACATGATCTTACAAATAGAAAACCCTAAAGATTTCACCAAAAAAGTGTTAAAACTAACAAATTAATGGAAGTTGCAGAATATAAATCAACGGATAAAAATCAATCGTATTTGTTTACACTAACAACAAATTATCTGCAAAACAAATCAAGGAAACCAACCCATTTACATTAGCTACCAAAAAAGAAAATCCTGAAATTAGAAAAAAATTCAACTAAGTAGAAGACCTATATAAACATTGAAAACTCTAAAACACTGACGAAAAACATCAAATAAGACACCAATAAATAGAAAAATATCCCATGTGCATATATTTAAAGAAGGTTGTGAAAATGCTCATATTATCCAAAGTCATCTAAAGGTTCAAAGTAATCCTTATCAAAATTCCAATGACATTTTTCACAGAAATAGAAAAAAACCGTAAAATTTGTATGAAACCACATAAGACCCCAGATAGCTAAAGCAATCCTGAGCAAAAAGGACAAATCCGGAGGCATCGAACCACCTGACTTCAAAATATAACACAAACCTATAGTAACAAAAATTGGCATAAAACAGACACATAGACCAGTGGAGGAGAATAGCTAGAAATAAATACACACACTTATAGCCAACTCCTTTTCAACAGAGGTGCTGTAGGGGCCAAGGGAAACCTTTCTATTTGCCCTGTGAAGGTTTGCTGAAAAGCCAACTCACATGAGATTAATTGAAGAAAAGGTACACAAACCTTTTAATGTGCATGTAAGAGAGAATCACAGAATGATTACCTGAAACACCCACAATGGGGTGCATAAGCTTATATCACAACTTACGTTTACAGAAAAAAATGAGGACTCAGAACAGGGCCAAAAACAGGTTATGGTGGTAAATCAGGTTATAGAGGCACAAAAGTTATGAGAGGGAGAGAAGAGGCAGGCTGGCTAGCAATGGTAGTTTTGTTACGTAAATGAAACCTCACAAGTAGCAGCTCTCAAAGAGAATAGATGGTAAATATTTGTCTCAGACTTTAAAGGTGTCGGAATCTCAATTAATCTTCCATAAATCCCTATAAGAGAAGGCCTGGCTGCACCAATGCAGATTTTCTACAGATGCAAATCTCACCCACCAAAGATAGCTTAACAGGGCTACTTCTGTTTGTTGGACTTCTGAACAGCCATCTCAAAATATGTCAAAGAAACATGTTTGAGAGTAAAATATTTTGATATCCTTCAGTCCCCACTTTGAATCTTTAAAAAGTTTCACATACTGACAGCCAAGTTGATAGCTTTGGAGAGATTTGGGTTAGAGGTTGTTTGATCGAGATAACCAAAGGAATGGAAAAACAAATTGAAATAAGCAGAAAAGATAAAATTTAAATATGTTGTCCCATATTTTTTCTTGAATTCTCTTAGCCCTGAGAATAGGTTAGTCCTGTTTCAGGAGGTGGCACTGCAGATGGGTTAGGCCTCTATATAGGATGCAGGCAAACATATCTTATATAAGAGGCATTTTTATGGGAACAGAAGAAAAACAAAAGTTAATGTCTGGAATATTCTATATACAAGTTCTTTTAAAGAGTCTCTGAAACATCTTTAGATTTTAGTGACAATCAAATAGATTTTTTTCTGGAGTGTTACTCAAATCCAGAAAGGTCTTCAAATGAACTTTGTGTATAGTCCATAAATCAGCAAGCTTGAAGGATGTTTATATGTGTTGCTGTGGTGATTTTTCTCAAAGTTTTTGTCAAATTGTCTAGCTTTAATTTGCATGGTTCAAGAAAAGCTGAGTATTAATTTCTAGTGATTTTAAGTGAGAAAAATGGGAGAAAACATGTAAACATTAGTTTGGAGACTTGTAGCCAGAAAAGAATTGAGGATTTAGTCCAAATTGTAGACAAATAATAAAAACTTAAAAATAATGGACAATGCTAGAATTTGTAACATGTGTACTATAGTTTTCTTTTAAAACAATTTTTCCTCCCCAGATCCCCATTTTTACTGAGGACAAGTCATAGTGGAACCAATTGATTAACAAAATAAGTTTTAGTCTTATTATACTTGACCTTGTGAACCCCAAATATCTGAGAAAGATATTAATTAGGAAGTTTATTTTGTCAAGGTTGAGGATGCACGCCCATGACACATCCTCAGGAGGTTCTGAGGACATGTGCCCAAGGTGATCAGAGCACAGTTTGGTTTTACACATTTTAGGGAGACATGAGACATCAATCAACATATGTAAGATGAACATTGATTCGTCTGGAAAGGCGGGACAACTCGAAGAAAGGTGGGACAACTCAAAGTGGGGAGGGGGCTTTCAGGTCATAGGTAGATAAGAGATAAACGGTTGCATTATTTTGATTTTCTGATTAGCCTCTCCAAAGGAGGCAATCAGATGTGCATTTATCTCAGTGAGCAGAGGCGTGACTTTGAATGGAATGGGAAGCAGGTTTGCTCTAAGCAGTTCCCAGCTTGACTTTTCCCTTGGGTAGCTCTGTGATTTTGGGGCCCCAAGATTTATTTTCCTTATTTATTTTCATAACCTGATTATGGAGAGAGAAGACATAGAAGCTGGGCTGAAGAGGGAGGAAGCTGGGAACCTGGCAAGGGCTACCTCACACTGGGACTTGTTCCTGGTCCCCAACTACTCCAGGTGAATGGGTGAGTTAACATGGTAAGGAGAAAGGGCCTCTGGAATATGACCACTTTCACCACAGGCCTCTGGAGTCCTGGCAGGAGGAGACCCCTTGACTACCACAGACACTCAATTTTAGTGGTAGGGACAATAAGTCCACTGGTGTGGAGCCCAGAGGGTTGGTGCAGGAGTGTCTGTAACAAAGCACAGCCAGAGAAGGCCATACATACATATAATAACAATATATTATATCTTGAAATTGCTAAGACAGTAGATTGTAAATGTTCTCATTACCAAAAAGAAAAAGTACGTAAAATAATACATATCTTAATCAGCTTGATTTAGCCATTTAGCAATATATATATATATATTTCAAAAAAATATGTTGCACATGTACCTAATACATACAATTTTTGTCAATGATAATGTTAAAAGTGATGCAATACATACAGTATAGACAAATGAGTGCTTATTTTTATTTACAGTAAGTAAAACATAAATTAGAAAAAACAATCTTTCAGTTATTCATTACATATTTATAAATTTATCAATTTCTTCTAGATTTTCTAGTTTATGAGTTTATGTGCATAGAGGTGTTTATAATATTCTCTGATATTTATATTTCTGCGAGGTCAGCAGTAATATCCTCATTTTTGTTTCTAATTGTGTTTATTTGGATCTTCTCACTTTTCTTCTTTATTATGCTAGCTAGAAATCTACCTATTTTATTAACTTTTTTCAAAAACCCAACTCCTGGATTCTTTGATCTTCTGAATGTTTTCCAGGTCTCAATCTCCTTCAGTTCAGCTCTGACTTTTGGTTATTTTTTGTCTTCTGCTAGGTTTGGGGCTGGTTTCCTCTTACTTCTCTAGTTATTTTAGTTGTGATGTTAGGTTGTTAAATTGGGATCTTTGTTTTTGATGTGGGCATTTAGTGCTCTAAGTTTCCCTCTAAGACTACCTCAGCTATGTCCCATAGATACTGGTATGTTGTGCTTGTGCACAAATACACTGGCGAAGTGATGGGAGCTGCCAGGCTCAGGGGAAGCTGCAGTGTGGGGAGGGAGGAGGCAGGCTGGTGTGCGGCATGGGAGCCTCCCCACTGGAACTCTCTGCCAGTCAGGTATGATTCACCAGTGCAGGAGCCATGAGGAGGGTCTCCAGGCCACCTGAAGCAGTATTATTTTTTGTTTATTAAAAAAAAATTGATAACATGGATTCACAGCTGAATTCTACCAGAAGTACATTGAAGAGCTGGTACAATTCCTACTGAAACTATCCAAAAAAATGAGAGCAAGGAGCTCCTTTGTAACTTACTCTAGGAGGCCAGCATCCTCCTGATACCAAAACTTGGAAGAAACACACCAAAAAAGGAAAATTTCAGACAAAAAGCCTTGATGAACATCGATGCAAAAATCCTCAACAAAATACTAGCATACTGAATCTAGCAGCACATCGAAAAGCTTATCAATCATGATCAAGTAGGTCTTATCCCTGGGATGCAAGATTAGTTTAACATACACAAATCAATAAATGAGATTCATTACATAAATAGAACTAAAGACAAAAAAAAAAAACAAACACATGATTATCTCTATAGTTGCAGAAAAGGCTTTTGATAAAATTCAACACCCTTCATCTTGGAAACTGAATAAACTAGGTATTAAAGGATCATACCTCAAAATAATGAGAGCCATCTATGACAAACCCACAGCCAACATTGTACTGAATGGGCAAAAGCTGGAAACATTCCCCTTGAAAACCGGAAGATGAGGACGTCCTCTCTCACCACTCCTATTTAACATATTATTGAGTCCTGGCCAAAGGAATCAGGCAAGAGATAAAAATAAAAGGTATCCAAATAGAAAGTCAAATTATCCTTGTTTGTAAATGACATGATCCTGTATCTAGAAAATCCTATAGTCTTGGTCCAAAAGCTCCTTAAACTGATAACAACTTCAGTGTATTCTTAGCATACAAAATCAATGTACAAAAATTAGTAGCATGCTTATACACCAACAACAGTCAAGCCGAGAGCCAAATCAGGAACGCAATCCAATTAACAATAGACACAAAAATAATAAAGTACCTAGGAATACAGCTAACCAGGGAGGTGAATGATGTCTACCAGGAGAACTACAAACCACTGCTCAAAGAAATCAGAAATGACACAAACAAATGAAAAACATTCCATGCTTATGGATAAGAGAAATCAATGTCATTAAAATGACCATACTGCCCGAAACAATTTATAGATTCAATGCTATTCCTATTCAGCTGCTAGTGACATTCTTCACAGAACTAGAAAGACTATTTTAAAATTCATATGGAACCAAAAAGGAGCACAAATAGCCAAGGCAATCCTAAGCAAAAAGAGCAAAGCCAGAGGCATCATGCTACCCAACTTCAAACTATGCTACAGAGCTACAGTAACCAAAACATCATGGTACTAGTACACAAACAGACACATAGACCAATGGAACAGAATAGAGAGCCCAATAATAAGGCCACACACTTACCACTATCTGATCTTTGACAAATCTGACAAAAACAAGCAATGGGGTAAGGATTCCCTAGTCAATAAATGGTGCTGGGATAACTGGCTAGCCATATAGAAAAGATTGAAACTGAACTCCATCCTTACATCATATACAAACATTAACTCAAGATGGATTAAAGACTTAAATCTAAAACCCAAAACTATAAAAACCCTAGAAGATAAGCTAGGCAATACCATTGTGGACAAAGAACAGGCAAATATTTCATGATGAAGATGCCAAAAGTAATCGCAACGAAAGCAAAAATTGACAAATGGGATGTATTAAACTAAAGAGCTTCTGCACAGCAAAAGAAACTATCAACAGAGTAAACAGGCGACCTACAGAAAGGGAGAAAATTTTTGCAAAATATTCATCCAACAAAGGTCCATAAGAAACAAACAAATTTACAAGAAAAAACATACAACCCCATTAAAAAAATGAGCAAAGGACATGAAGAGACACATTTCAAAAGAAGACACACATGAGGCCAATAAGCATATGAAAAAAGCTCAGCATCGTTGATCATTAGAGAAATGCAAATTAAAACCACAATGAGATACCATCTCACATCTGTCAGAATGGCTATTAATAAAAAGTCAAAAATTAACAGGTGGCTGCTAAGGTTTTGGAGAAAAGGGAACTCTTACACACTGTTTGTGGGAGTGTAAATTAGTTCAGCCACTATTGAAAACAGTGTGGCAATTCCTTAAAGACCTAAAAACAGAAATACCATTTGACCCAGCAATCCATTGCTGGGTATATACCCAAAGGAATATAAATCATTCCATCATAAAGACACATGGATGTGTATGTTCATTGTTCCACTCTTCACAATAGCAGACATTGAATCAACTTAAATGGCCATCAATGGTAGGCTGAATTTTTAAAAAATGGTGCATATACGCCATGGAATGATATGAAGCCATAAAAAAATAAGATCATGTCCTTTGCAGGAGTATGGATGGAGCTGGAGGCCATTATCCTTAGCAAAGTAATGCAGGAACAGAAAACCAAATACTGAATGTTCTCACTTATAAGTGGGAGCTAAATGATGAGAACACATGGACATAAAGAGGGGAACAATAAACACTGGGGCCTAACAGGGTGGAGTGTGGGAGGAGGGTGTGGGGATCAGGAAAAATAACTATTAACTAATGGATACCAGGCTTAATACATGGGTGATGAAATAATCTATGAAACAAATCCCCATGACACAAGTTTACCTCTAAAACAAACCTGCACACATACCCCTGAACTTAAAATAAGTTAAAAGATAATAATAATTCATCAAATATTTACCAAGTGCTGAATTTGATCATTAGAAAATAACCAACAACACAGTTTTTATTAATAATACTAATTGAATACAAAGCTCTTATTAAATTAGGTCAACACATTGTAATCTATTTGTCAGCATTTATTAGCTCTTTTCTCTTTTTATTCCTCCTCTCCTACCACATTCTTTTTTCCTGTCTTTACAAGAAATATTTTTATAAACAAAAAACAGTGCATTATAAAAATTTATTAACAAATTTTTGTCAAAGTTATAGTTCACAAATGTAGCTAGGAATTATGACAAATACAATAGAAGGTAAAGAATTCATTATCCATAAGGAGCTTATAATCATATTTTGGAGAAAAAAGATATAGCAGAAAGAATACAGTGTATAAGAACTGTCAAATTACAGAACACAGTAATTAAGGCAAATACAAATTCAGAGACAGGGGTGGGTTGCTGGAGTTTAGAGATCTACCCTGAACCAGGAGAAACCTGAGGAAATGGCTCATTGCCAACTTATATTAAGCCTATTTAAGGATTTCCTTTAGAAGAGGTTGTCATTATGGACATTTGTGTTCTAAGACCAATAATGAGTATTCAAAACACAATTCAAAGCAATCAACATAAAACACAAAGTTAATAAAACCTATTCTTTAGCCTCATGTTGTAGCAGGACAAGCTACAGACAAAACCCCTCAGACACCGAGTTAACGAAAGAACGGCTTTATTCAACCGGGAGCTTTGGCAAGACTCACGTCTCCAAAAACCGAGCTCCAGGAGCGAGGAATTCCTGTCCCTTTTAAGGGCTTGCAACTCTAAGGGGGTCCACGTGAGAGGGTCGTGATAGATTGAGCAAGCAGGGGGTACGTGACTGGGGGCTGCACGCACTGGTAATCAGAATGGAACAGAATAGGACAGGAATTTTCACAGTGCTTTTCCATACGGTATCTGGAATCTATAGATAACGTAACTGTTAGGTCAGAGGTCAATCTTTAACCAGGCCCAGGGCGCAGCGCCGGGCTGTCTGCCTATGGATTTCATTTCTGCCTTTTAGTTTTTACTTCTTTCTTTGGAGGCAGAAACTGGGCATAAGACAATATGATGGGTGGTCTCCTCCCTTAATGTTACTATTGTACTACAGATTTGAAATCCTTCTGTTATGAAGCTAGCCACAGTCCAGGTAAGGAAAACAGAAACCAAAGCAGTTATTTTTAAAAAAGAAAATTCTATATAAATTAGTTAAAATGATGTTAGAAAATGAAGGGAGGTAGAGAATGCCGAGTTAGATGATTGATTAATAATAATAATTGCAAGAAGTAGCCAACGGCCTTACCTCTCAGTGACCAAAGGGAAGAGGTTTGGTTATCAGAAGCTTGCAGTTTGGAGGAAGCACTCTTACAGTAGGTAGGTAATCAGTCTCCCCGCCCCACACCAGGAAGGTCAGGTGACCATCAAGTGCTGGTCAGGCAGTTGCTAAGCTGTCGCTCTAAAATAACAATTGGTCGCAGCTGGGGCCAGGGAAACGCAGTCTGCCAATAGATAGAAACACCTGAAACTGGTGACCAGCAGCTTCCTGATAAGATCTCAGGAGTTGGGCCAGTGGACTCACCCATGTGCTCTAAGAGGCAGATGGGAAGTTTAACTGGTATATAAACTTCCTGTAGGAATGCTAGACTGGTAAGGGAAGAATACCTAAAGTGAGCACGCATACAACTTCAGTAAACACATTGTGCATGAAGCCCCTCCCAAGGTCTAGCAGGCCACTGTGCATGTGGAAAGCCCATCCTAAGGGAAGAATCAAGGGAGAAGAGGCGCAAGACCCCGGAAGTATGCCAATGTGTAAAACCCCAAGTCAAAGGTCAGACAGTGCACTTCATCTCTCAAGTATGAAGGGTGACTTTGTTGCTTAAAAACAATAGTTTAATAACTAGCACGTTTATGTCTTAGGATGAGAACTAAACTTTAAATATTTCATAGTAATCTTTCCATTCTACTATGAAATTGAAATCCTTCCCACATAATTTTATTGCACTCCATTTAGCTGTTATTGCTAAATGTGCGTCTCTCTGTGGGAAAAAGAAAGAAATTCTTGAAAGGTGAGTGAATGTATTACAATAATCACCAACTATTTAAAGACTATCACTAGATGGAAGAAAATATTTTACTTTCATTACAATTGTGTTTAGTGCAAGCAAAATTTTAACAGACAAATTAAGGTAGATGAGATGGAATTAGAGGGTAAAGGATATTTGTCTGTGTGCTAATGAATAACCACTACATACCAAATGAGAAAGATAGAGTAAAAGAAGACTCAGCGGTGAACGATGACACTAATGAGTGTCAGCTGTGTCACATTTTTCATGATTTTCCTACTTTTGCACGTGAAACAGAAAATCCCTGGCTGCAATCAAGGTGTTGGCTAGATTGTAATCATCCTGAGGCGCTACTGGCAGAGGATCTGCTTTCAAGCTCAGACATGTACGTGTTGGAAGGCCTCAGGTCCTTGCAGGCTATTGGCCAGAAAAGCAAGTTCCTAGCTCCGTGGGGAGCCCATAAGGTTGCTCATAGCATAGCACAAGGAGTGAGTGAGATCACCCAAGAGGGAAGCCACAGTCTTTTTGTAACCTGATCTCAGAAATGACAACCCATCACGTCTGCTGCATTTTATTCTCTACAAAGGGATTACACAAGGGCATACATATCAGGAGGCAAGAATCATTGAGGGCGATGCTAGAGGCGGCTTAGCACAGATCTTAAATAAACAACAGGGAGATCTGTGCTCTGTGCTGACAGAATCTACAAGAGTTGGCATCAAATTTTTGAAGATTGTGGAAGGCACTGTTTGAGATATTTTCATAATAAATCCACTGGTATATACACTTAAATAAGGTAATATATCAAATTAGGAACATGCACAGGTCAGGCATGTGGGGACTCACACCTGCAATCCCAGTGCTTTGGGAGGCTTAGGTGGGAGGATCACTTAAGGCCAGGAATTAGAGACCAGCCTGGGCAACATAGCAAGACCCTGTCTCCCCAAAAACTAAAACAAATAGCCAAGTGTGGTGGTGTGCACCTGTAATCCTAGTTACTCAGGATGCTGAGACACAGGCATTGCTGGAGTCCAGGCTTTGAGGTTACAGTGAACTATGATCATGTCACTATACTCCAGGCTGGATGACAGAGCAAGACTTCACCTCTTTAAAAAAAAAAAAAAGCACAAATGTATTTCTCCAAAGCTATTGTTTATAGCATATAGTGATTAATTCAGTAGGTTAATAATGTCTCTGAGACCACAGTGACCATTTTGCAATCTTCAGGGCCCTTCTCTCAGAGTGCAGGTCAGCTACCATAACTTCAGGCATCATGCCTTAGTTCGAAACAGGAAGAATGAGAAAAGGTGGTGCTAGTAAGCATTCTCTTACTGGGAAAGGGAATGCTCCCTAGCCGATTCTCTTTACATCACAATGGTCATTTCTAGACCAGAAAAATAGACTGAGATAACAGTGACACATTTAGACTGAACAGGATTTGGCCTCTGGGGCTGGAAAAAGGAGTACATTCCCTGAGATCAAGGGATTTCCACCTTTGAAAAATCAGGTCTTAGCAGATAAGATGGGAAGAAAAGATTTTCAGGTATATAATGAACAATCTGCCATAATTACAACCAAAGTGTCTCCCCTGCATTGGAGATTGAAAATTCAGTGAAACTTATTGTAGTATTTTACTTTATATCTACTTTCTATTTTATCATATTAAATTATTTGCTGAAAGAAATAAATGAGGCCAGATGAAATTATATGACTTAGGAGGCTAAAGGCAATAAACTTCAGCTTTAATTTTTGAGTTGTTAACTTGTCTTACTTTTAGACATGCATATATAAGAAAATACATTATGCAATGGGAAAACTACAGTTTTATATAAGAGATGTTAATGATAAAACTTGTTTGTAACAAAATCTTTACCTTCTAGAAAGTCTACTATCTGGCCTATTGCTTCAGTCTCTTTATTAAAAAGTCTATGCCTAATATGATAAGTTCTCATTTAATTACAGATGATGAGAGGATGACAAAGTTTTTTTTTTTAGAAAACATGCTTTAAGGCCTGCAAGTTGATTCTTAGGCTTATTTAACACATCTGTAACAATAAAAAATTTAAGCTTTTAAAAATTAAAAATGCCATTATATAGACAGGCTCTCAAAGTACACTGTTGAATCTAAAAATAGATGAGAACTACATGCAGAAACTTAAAATATGGTGAAGAATATATTTCAAATTTATGGAAGAATATGAATTTTAATAAATGGTATTAGGATAGTTTGATAGTCAGCATACTTTATGCAAAAATAAATATTTCAAATATTTACGTAAGAAATATGAACAAGAAAGTAATAGAAGAAAACCTGGAAACATTTTTTTAAGTCACAAAATGAGCAAATTTTTCAATGATATATAAAGAAAAGATCAATAAATTGAACAATATATAAATCAAGCATTCAATATGGCAAAACACATGCATAAAGGAAAAATTGGTAATTACATAATAATGGGATAATTTAATATAGAAAACATTCAACAATTTGTAAAAAGACCAGGAAAAAGTAGAAAATACACAGAGAATATGACAATAGTTCACAGAGAAGTCAATTAAAGTAGCTCATAAATATCTGGAAAGATGGTTTATCTCACTCAAAGAAGATAAATGAAAAATAAAAATGGAGACACTACTGAGTGGGCATGGTGGTTCATGCCTGTAATTCCAGAGTTTTGAGAGGCCAAGGTGCTTGAGATTAGGAGTTTGAGACCAGCCTAGGCAGTATAGAAAGGCCTGTCTCTACAAAAAATTTAAAAATTAGCTGTGTGTGATGGCATGTGCCTGTAGTCATAGCTACTGGGGAGGCCAGGCAGGAAAATCCCTTGAGCTCAGGAGTCTGAGGTTACATGAGCTATGATTGCAACACTGCACTCTTTTCTAGGTGAGAGAGCAAGTCTCTGTTTCTAAAAATAAAAAAATAAAAATAAAAATATAGAAAGAAAACTGTTTTTTCCTTTTAGATTGGCAAAACTAAAATGATTGAAAATAGAATTATAAAATGCATATGAATGGATGTATGCCTGTAAACTCATTAATGACTCTCAGAAAATACTTAAGAAATTGATCACAGTGATTGTAATTAAGTGAGCAGAATGATGCTGTGAAATATTTTCTTGCAAGCCCTTTTGTGTTATTTGTAATTGGAACTGGGATAATCCATAAGATTATCCATAGTATCCAATATTACATAACATATTAATTAACATGTCTGATTCTCAGTTACACCAACTTCCGACTGTGAGAAACAGTGTTTCTTTGCTTGAGAGCTTTCTCCGAATATTGAAGCCTGCTTTGTTCACTTGTGCAGCAGGCTACAAGTACCTGGAAATTAACACCCCATAGGAAGAACCCTCAACCAGTGTCTTACAGGAGCTGGTACATAAATAGCTCACCTTGATCATCTCACGAGTGAGCTATCTCTGAGACGTGTGTTCTATACTGGCTCACAGAGTTTCTCCAATAGGCTTATGAGATGAAAATTAAACATTTGGGATTGGGCCCAAGCAGTCCAAAGTGCACAAACTAGTTTCAACAACAAAGTGTTCAAGAAACCCAAACCACAGACCTCTGTTGCAGCATACATTCACAGGTCTCCTTCAGGTCAAGTCCTATGGCCTTTTGGGAAGTTCACTATGAACAGTTTAACCAAGGAATAAAAATACTCAGGTCTTGCTCAGGACAGGTTGCCTCCTTTCACTGTAAAGTAAAACATGGATTGCAGTTAAACTCCAGCTATACTCAGGAGTAGCCCTGAAATAAAAGAGGAAAAATCTGCTCAGTAGTCAGACAAGTAAGTTATACACCTAATTGTTGACATGGAGTAGAAGAAGTAGATGGAAATATTAATGACAATGAAATTCTGAGCAGTATTCAATGACTTGGCTAGTTGGTTAAAGGCCTGGAAAGAAGAAGGTTGGAAAATTAGAGAAAAACTTTTGGTAATTAAGCATATGGGTGTATCTATGAAAATGGGCACAATGTATACAAATCTTCCTTTCGTCCTTTAGTACCCACCAGAGACATCTACCTCCACCACAGAGGAAACACAATATGCAGATGGAGAGAGTCCTGTGGGGCTCAGTTAGCCTCCTCCTCAGCATCCCCTCTCCTGATGATGCATGACAGGTCTGTGATAGGTCTATGAGTGGAGCAGTCATAAGGATGGGAATGAACACTATGCATGGGCTTCTTCTCAGCATATTGCAACATATGAGGACTGACCCCAGGTGTGTGTGGTAAGATAGGAAATCATAAATCATAGTAGAATTTTACCTGTCAGTAAACTCTCCCTTAGCCTTTATTCTGGCCAGGTGCAGTGGCTCACACCTGGAATCTCAGCACTTTGGAAGGCTGAGGCAGGCGGATGATGAGGTCAGGAGTTTGAGACCAACTTGGCCAACATAGTGAAACCCCGTCTCTACTAAAAATACAAAAAATTAGCTGGGCATGGTGGCAGGTGCCTGTAATCCCAGCTACTTGGGAGGCTGAGGCAAGATAATCATTTGAAGCCGGGAGGCGGAGGTTGCAGTGAGCCGAGATCACGCCACTGCATTCCAGGGCGAGACTTCATCTCAAAAAAAAAAAAAAAGGCCTTTATTCTGCACCCCTTAATATCTCACTCCAAGTTACCAAAACTGACCCAAAATGAAATAAACAGTCAGAATAGCATTCTATTAAACTAATTAAATGTATAATTAAAACCCCAACCTCAATGGAATCTCCAGACTCAGGTTTGCATAGTCAAATTTGTCAGCCATTCAAAGAAGAAATAATATCAATCTTACAAACCCCATTTAGAAAATAGACAAAAGAAGGATGCTTCCTAACCTATTGTATAATGCTGAGACAATCCTGACAATAAAATTTGATCAAGATAATATATGTAATTAGAGACTAATACCCTCCTCAACACAGATGCAAAAATTCTTAACAAAAAATTAGAATATAAAAGAAAACACAATGTGATCATGTGGTGATTATTCCAGGACTGCAAAATTTGTTCAAAAAGTGAAAATAAATAATGTAATTCAGGTCAGGCACCGTGGCTCATACCTGTAATCCTAGCACTTTGGGAGGCCAAGCTGGGAGCCCAGGAGTTTGAAACCAGCCTGGACAACATAGGGGTACCCTGTATGTAAAAAAAATAAAAAATTAGTTGGGTGTGGTGGTGCACACCTGGGGTCCCAGCTACTTGGGAGGCTGAAGTAGGAGGATCACTTGAGCCTGGGAGGTTAAGGCTGCAGTGAGGCATAATTGCACTACGGCATTCCGGCCTGGGCAATAGAGAGAGAAAAACTGTCTCAATAAAAAAAAATAAAAATGATGTAATTCACTAAATTAATAGAGTGTAGGAGAAAACTCATGACCAGCTCAACAGATAAAGAAAAAACCTTTGACAAAATTCAACAACCTTATGTTTAAAAAAACATTATCAGTGCACTTGGAAAATAGGATAATTTCCTTAATTTGGTAATAGACATCTACAAAAACCCTACAGCTAATATTATACTTAGTGGTGAAATATTGAATGATTATTCTGTAAGACTGGGAACTATGAAAGGTTGTCTACTCCACCTTCTTATAGTCAATATTATATTGAGAGTTTTAGGCACGGAAATACAGCAATCTTATTGGGAAAAGAGGGGTACATCTCTGTTTTCATCCACAGATAGCATGCTTGTTTAAACAGAAAGCCCTGAGGACTCTACAAAAAACAATTATAGATTTAGTAAGTAAAGTTAGCATAGGCAGATGATATAAAGTCAATATACAATCATTAATTATATTTCTTTATACTAAGAAATTGAAAATTTTAAATGATACTATTTATAAAAACATGACATTTCTAGGAATACATTTTAAAAATGATGTTCAAGATCTTGAATCTAAAAATCACAAAACATTGCTGAGAGAAGTTAAAGAAAATTTAAATAAATAGACATATATGCCATATTCATGGATTGGAAGACTCAATATTAAGATGTCCACTCTCTCCAAATTGATCTATAGATTCATATAGATTCAATAGAAAGGCAGAATTTTGGTAGAAATTGGCAAGCAGATTAGGAAATTTATATAAAAATGCAAAGGACTTAGAATAATTTAAACAATTTCCTAAAGCCAATAAGGGAAATGAACACAGATATAAAGGACGATGCACACCATCTTGCACAGCATCTGCCTCAGGTGACTCTGTATAGATTCCAGGTAAAGGATAGCTGCTATATTTGCCATGCTATGAATTTAGACTCATTTATAACTCTGTCATTCATTCAGTCAGATCCTGGGAATGACATTCATCTTTTGTCCTCTGCCTGTAAAAGTTGGGGATCTCTTTAAATGTTGTCAACATGTTCTTCCTTTTTCTCTTTCAGATTAAGGTACTTTGGTTCATGATTTTTGACTCTCCTCTTTTTCACAATAGGTCATTAAACTTTGTTAACTTTCTCTAAACTATTTCTGGAATCTGTTCTTACTTTAATCCTACTAACAGTAACTTAGTTCAAGTCTTAAAAATCTGTTGCCTGGAATTTGAGATAGTTTTCTAACTGCTATCTTTCACGTCTCCCATCATTTTAGGACAAGTAGTTACCTTTTCAGCCCACAAAATTTATCGCATGTTCCATCAGCCCTGTCTCACTTGCCTGAAGCGCTATTTACTAATGTACCCTACCTATAAACCTACAACTTGGCCCCTTCCTTCCTTCCTTCCTTCCTTCCTTCCTTCCTTCCTTCCTTCCTTCCTTCCTTCCTTCCTCCCTCCCTCCTTCCTTCTGCCTTCCTTTCTCCCTTTTTCTCCCTTTCTTCCCTTCCTCTCTCCTTCCATTCTTCCTTTGTTTTTTTTTTTTTTTGAGACAAAGTCTCGCTCTGTTGCCCAGGCTGGGGTACAGTGGCTGGATCACAGCTCACTGCAGGTTCAAACTCCTGGGCTTAAGCGATTCTCCTGCCACAGCCTCCCAAGTAGCCAGGACTACCAGTGCATAACCATCCCCAGCTGATTTTTTTTTTAATGTTTTATAGAGATGAGGTCTCACTATGTTGTCCAGGCTGGTCTTAAACTCCTGACCATGAGTGATCTTCCCACCTTGGCCTCTCAAACTGCTGGGATTATAGGCATGAGCCACTGTGCCTGGCCAACATCCCCTTTCTTAAGCAAGTTTTGAGGGATTTAATTCCACCTTTACCTAACATTTATTAGCTATCAGATCTTGGCAAAATGAGTCTCTATTTTCTAATTTGTAAATTACAGAAACAATACCTACTTAACTGGAAAAAAATATATACACACACACGCACACACACATACACAGACACAAACACATAAATGCACACATATACATATATTATACATATATTGGGGCAGAATCTTATAATATAATTCTATTCTTCCTTCTTGGGAAATAAGAAGAGAAACAAAATCAAAAAATAGAAAATATTTTTACTATCTCCTTTGTTAGATTGTTTATTGTATCATTACAGCCCTGGCAACACATTAACTGGAAAAGAACAAAATAAAGCTACCTAAACTGTGATTTTAAAGGGCTGTAAAAGGGTGTTCCTGCCCCTTCCCCAATCTATTAACCTCAGTGAATGTACTCCTCTCTCTTCTTCCCTTCTGACCCCATTATAGCTTGATTTCTTTGGACCATAGAAGCTTTATGGTTTTCAGGAGGCCACTACCAAATTAGAAGTACCCCTCAGAGGAATATTTTCCAACCAATCTTAAATAAATGGTACTATCTTGGCTGAGGTTTAGCAAATAGCAACTGGAAAGCAAGGTGCTGGCTGAAGAAGCATAAAAGATGCCCCCACACATAGGGAGGCACCACATACTAAAAATAAACTGTATGTCTCTCTGAACTCTTTTCTTTATTTTCTTTGCCTGAGCTAGAGAGTTGGTATAAGGATTAAACCAGACAATTTATAAAATATTTTCCCCAACAGCTAACACTTATTCATAGGTGACCAATATATCATATGTTGTCATTATTACCTCTTTACAGGTGTTCTTAAAGCCAGCCCAGTGTCCTCAATAGCTTGTGAATAAGTCTGTAATCATTTTGTTTTTTGTTTGTTTGTTTGTTTGTTTTTGAGACAGGGTCTTGCTCTGTTGCCCAGGCTGGAGTGCAGTGCCACAATCTTGGCTCACTGCAACCTTGACCTCCCAGGCTCAAGCCATTCTTCCTCCTCAGCCTCTCAAGTGGCTGGGACCAAATGCATGCATCATCGTGTCTGGCTAATTTATTTTTGGAATTTTTGTAGAGGCAAGGTCTTGCTATGTTCTCCAGCCTGGTCTAGAACTCCTGAGGTCAAGTGATCCTCCCACCTCAGCCCCCCAAAGTGCTGAAATTACAGATGTGAGTCACTGCACCTGGCCTCTCTAGTCATTCTTAATAGAAGAAGTAGGAGTAAAGCACATGGATTCTGAGATTCTGAGGACAGATGGCCTGGATTGGAAACTTGGTTCCATCACTTACTAGCTGTGTGAACTTTTGCGAGTCACTAAACATCTCTGTGCCTCAGTGACCCTATCACTACAATAGGAATAATTACAAAATCCATTTCAAAAGACGGTTTTGATTATTACATTAGTTTTAATACTCATACATCTCTTAGTATGAGTATGGAGCATTGTAACTACCACCTCAGTGTTAGCTGTTATTACCACACCTTCAGACTAAAAAGATGGAGCTAAATGGGCTTACTCTAAACAGTTCTTTTTCTGAATACCAGTAACTCCGGTGGTCTATGTTTTTTTCTTGATTTAAAGATGCTTACACACATTGGAGTCAAATTGGTGACATAAATCACCTGTGTATAAGTGGGTGCAAGCAGAATGTTTCCCAAATTGCATTTTCTGGAACACCAGTATCTTCAAGATACCAACAGGGGTTTTATGATCTAATAAATTTGGTGAAATATTTCTTTTTTCTTTTCTTTTTCTTTTTTTTTTGAGACAGAGTCTCGCTCTGTCACCCAGGCTGGAGTGGAATGGCCGGATCTCAGCTCACTGCAACCTCCGCCTCCCAGGTTCAAGCGATTCTCTTGCCTCAGCCTCCTGAGTAACTGGGATTACAGGCCCATGCTACCACGCCTGGCTAATTTTTGTATTTTTAGTAGAGATGGGCTTTCACCATGTTGGCCAGGCTGGTCTTGAACTCCTGACCTCAAGTGATCCGCCTGCCTCAGCCTCCCAAAGTGCTGGGATTACAGGCATGAGCCACCGTGCCCAGCCTGGTGAAATATTTCAAACAAAATATTCATCTTGAAGGTTTTAATATTCAAGGCTGTGAAGGATTCTAAAGCAAATACAGCTATTTAATTGTGCTTTATTGCTTCCCCAACTTTTTGGACCATGGGTAATTAGTTCTAAAAAGCTCCACCCTTCAACATAATGCCTTTTAACATCTTTACCTCTGTGTGGCACAGTGTAGGGAACACCCTCTGGCAGTTTGTTCTCAGCACCCCTTGTGACGGGAGAATAAGAGCAGATGCATTAAAATCACAAAAGGAGGAAGAAAATTCATTTCACTACAGCAAATATAATAGGAAACTAAAATTGTGCAGAATATGTTCTGTTTAGGAAGTATGTTCTCTTTTGTATATGGCTCTTATTAAAATGATTACATTAAACATAATCTCCATTTCAGTACTTCAGTTAGTTAGAAATTACTTTAGATAAAGGAGCTAATACCAATAAATCAGTGTAACAGAAAATTTTACCGAGTTTTTGTAATGTCAGTGCATACTTGATGAATATATTGTGTTAGTTCATTATGTGTTCATATTTATCATAGATTCCTTCTGGGCCTATAATATATCTCTTATTTCTTTTGCATTTTCCCATTAAATGTAATTAAGTGTTACATATGTATTTACAGAGTTCAATAAGGGTTTTAAATCAATATTTCATGAAAGTTATTTGGATTCAATATCTCCAGATTGCTGATTTTAAAACCAGGATTATATTGACTAATTTTCAACTTGTTATTTAACATATTTAGTTTAAAATATACATGTATCTACATTTCAGTTAAAATTTTTGAGACTTTTCTTAGCTAGTTGGCTAAATTGCTAGATGTCATATTGCTACTTAACAATTGTCCTGTTTTTTATTTGATTATATAAAATTTAACAGTTTGAGTATACTATTGTTTCTGTGTATCAACAAGACATATTTATTTTATTCAGGTAAATGTCTTGAGTTAATGTTGCCTAGTAAAATGGATTATATTGTTTGGTAGAAGGTCATGCCCTATATTTCTACATTTAGAATAGTATACACTAACTCTGCCACCTCAAACTCATTTAAATATGCTCATTCAAGTGATCAAGATAGATGACCTTGGAAAGAAAACACAATATGCTACAGTGGATCAATAAACTAGGCTTTGACTATAAATAACAGGGAACATTCATGAAATAATGGAATATTCATGTAAGAGAATGGAAGATATCATTGATCAAATTCAGAAATATGCAAAATTGTAGTGAGGTTCCTCACCAACATATAGACCTAAAAGCATCCTAATTACACAAAATCACTATAGTTGAAAAGCTGTCAAAATCTATTACTGTAAGAATGCCAAATTTTCAATTATATAATCTATTTAATAGTAAACAAGAGTCTGGCTCAATAAAGGGTACTAGAACACATACATAAATATTTATGACAAGACTGCAAATTTTACATATACTAATTTCAGGAAAGAGACAAATAGTAACACACTTTTTAACAAAATAAAGAACAGCAATCAAATCAAATAGTCTAGCTGTAGCTACATGTATAAACATAGATGCATTTGCAAAGTATAATTAGTGAAAAAAAAAATTGAAAAAGGATAGGTTTGTTAACTTTATTTTTGTGTAAAAATACGTACTTTTTTTCTGGTATGACAAACTTCAGGAGAGTGGGGAAGTATATTTGATGGGAAATGTGCTTAGCTCTAACTATAATTTCTAGTTTATCTGAAAGGATAAAGCAGGGATGGGGGATGGAGGGAGGGAGAGAGGGAAGAAGAGGGTTAGAGAGAGAAAGAGAGAGAGAAGCGAGAGAGACATCTAAAGCAAAAACACCTCTCAAAAAAACAGGATTTAAAAGTAATCCAGAATCCCAATGTATATTTTTAACTTTTCCCTTAAGTATTTGGGGGACAAGAGGAGGAACTGAAGAGATGAGATTCTGGATTTTATAACCAGCCATCCATCTGCTTATATACCCTAGAGAAATGGCTTCAGAGAAACACGGTTATCCCCAGTGGTGCTCTAATTGTCATCTCTCAGTGTCATCACTCATTAATGCTCAAAATAATGTACTAAAATTCCCCTGGAAATGGCACCTGAATAACAAATTTTAGAAATGTTAAACTTTCCTCTTCACCACATGCTGTAAGACCAGTTAGAATTAATTAAATCATATCTACTCTATGACTGAAATTTTAAGTATGCATTCTTCAGCCACAGTAACTATTCCCCCGCTCATCAAATTCAAAAGGAATGTAAATCAAAGAAACACCTAGAAGACAGCTTTAATTGGAGGCATCTTTTGGAACTCAAGACATCTGTAGCATTTACTGTTGGTCACTGTCCACCATTCCTTGGCATTCGGTGGTCACAGACAGCTTCCTGCTGCAAGCCCCTGTGACTCTCTGAAAACTTTCTCTGGAATACATAGTAGGTGGTCATATTATCTACATTTTGTAAGTGAAATGTTGTAAACAAGCTTGGACTGGTAATTCTTTTTTAAAAAATACCAAATTTAATATCTTTTGAAGTAGAAGGGAATATCTTAAATATAAAAAATATAAAGAAATATAATCATCCATATTTCCCCACCCAAATTTAACTACTGTTTACTTTTGCATGTATATCCTTATCTATTATCTGTCATCTGTCTATCATCTATCCATCTATTGATTTCTATCTTTCTTTAACTAGGAATATAATTGCTTTCCTATGCCCATTCTCTCTCTGTGTCTTATCTGACCAGCTAGAATGTCACACATCTCCACAAGCCCTACCATGGAGAAGACGAGATGATTAAATCTGGCTACTGAGATGGAAATGAAGGTTTGTACATAGTCGTAATATGGATGGAGATATGTCTTTATGGTTTCTGTCTCTTATTCCTGGTTTAGAATGTAGAAATTACCATAAGACCTCCAATGACCATTTTGAATTATGAGTTAAATAAGGATTCTGAAAATGGCAGAGAAGAAATTAAATGGCTGGGTCCCTGATGACACCATAATGTCACCATACCAGCCCTGGTAAACTACCTCTTTCACGTGATAGAGAAATTAGCTTCTACCTTCTTTAAGCCATCTAATGTCTGATTTTATGTCACAGGCAGTCAGATATAATTCTACATTATACCTATTAAAATCATACAAGAATTATATGAATATGTGGCTTCTAGAAATTGTTAGCAGGCAGCAAAAGTAAAACTTATCTACCTCCTTCAAATTCAATTTTGACTCCTGTTTAGAAGTTTTCATTGTATATTTATGATTTGTTTTCCCACCCTTTTCTTAAAACTGTATGTGTGTGTGTCTGTGTGTGTGTGTGTGTGTAAATCCATACAGAGTAATCTACACTTAAATGTATTTCTAAAATTTGTATAAAGGGTAACCATTTTCTACAATTCACTGTTTTCACTCCATAACATTTTAAACATGTTTCCACACTGATCTATATAGTTAATTGTTATGTTTGCAGATTTCATTAATATTTATGTGTGTGTGTGTGTGTATATATATATAACTTTTTATTGATTCCTTTCTTTCTTTTTTTCCTTTTTTTTTTTTTTTTTTTTGGATGGAGTCTTACTGCATCGCCCAGGCTGGAGTGCACTGGCATGATCTTGGCTCACTGCAACCTCCGCCTCCCAGCTTCAAGTGATTCTCCTGCCTTAGCCTCCCAAGTAGCTGGGAATACAGGCACCCACTACCACGCCTGGCTAATTTTGTATTTTTAGTAGAGACAGGGTTTTGCCATGTTGGACAGGCTGGTCTTGAACTGGTAACCTCAGACCATCCACCTGCCTTGGCATCCCGAAGTGCTGAGATTACAGGCGTGAGCCACCATGGCTGGCCTGATTTATTTCTTTATTGGTGGATATTAGATCCTTTACAATATTTTAATATTGTTCATCAGTCTGAAACAAAGATCTTGGAATCTTCTCTATATTTTGTAGGGTAGATTCCCAGAAGTGGAATTGCGGGTCATAGGAATTGCACATTTTCAATTCGCATAGGTGTTTCAGGTGGTTTTTAAAGAAAGATAAAGTTAAGACCATTTTTACACAGCAAGACCATATCTTGACAGTCCTTACAGATTTGCTGTTTTGAGGAATTCATATTTAGCTCTGGCTTTTTAACCACATGCATGCACATTTATTACTATAAACAATATTATACAACTTTAAAATAATAAGTATAGTCCTCTGTGGCTTCTAACCCTGTATTGCTTGGTAAGAAACATAATGGAGAGAAATAAAAAGAATTAAGAGGACCAACAGCCAAGAGAAATTTAGCACCAACAAAATAACATCATCTGTATGCTGAAAACAACATTTCCCCTGCTTTCTATTACTTATCAATTGAAGGGAAGAGAAAGATAAATGGCAATGTGAAAAATATAAGATTTTCTCTGAATAATAATTCTTCACTGTCCCATGGCACATTCTATTTGACTTCTGCTCAAAGGTCTCAGACTTTTCTATCTACAGATAAACTCTAGTTTATAAATTCAGAAAATGAGGTTCAGTGAGACTTATTCAAAGACTATGAAGGCCAGGAGGTCCCATAAGTATAAATCTTCTATTATGTCTGTTCACCTTAAGAAACCTCTTCCAGCTTAGAAATTGTGGCCATGTGCCCTTAAACAGTCAGTCATGTCTAAAATGCTTCCTTTCTTCAAAGTTACATTTTAAATGTTAATTTATGGGAAGCAGGGCTGTGCTGAATTATTATTTACAATATGTCAATCTCATACTTTGAAGTCTGGGGAATGATGTTTGTAAACAGTGAAAACTCAGTTTTATTTTGCTACGATCATATAGCTTTCAAAATGCATCAAAATATACCTCAAAGACAAAAAAAATAAAATTACAATCTTTGACATGTTTTTCAAACATGAGTGCTTTCCTATGTTTCTAAGACATTTTTGCATAACTCCTCAGATTTTGATGACATAATTTAAAATTATAATATATTTTCCCCAAAGAGGAGAAGTTTCATATATAATATGAAATCAGCTTAAAAATACTTTCTCAATATTTCTCTTGTTAAGTAGGGAATAAGCAATTATTCAGTATTATAACCAACTATTTCATTTATATTTCAAAAATAGATATGTGTCCCAAACTTAAGTCATTGTTTTATGACTATCTTTTTAATTTTCAGAATAAATGAATAAATAACTAACCTAAAGATGCAAGTAATTTTCATGAGACTAAAAGTCTAATGTAGAAAGAGCTAAGACTTTCTTTTGTAGTAACATTCTTTATTTTACTTTAACCTTCCTAGTTCAAAAATAAGTGGAATTGTTGACAAATTTCAGAAAATATATCTACACTCTTAACAAGGTCTCCTTAATAGTTAAATAAAAACAGACTGCTAACATTTTACAATATATGTTCAATACTGGTCTTATGGAAATGGAAGGTGTCTTACTGGCAGTTGTATGGAAAATGCTAACTACAATAGCTCAGACTTTATACTAAAGATAAGTGTATGGCTGAGTTTTGAAGTAGGTTCTAACAATGTAATTTCTACGTGTAATATTCTCACTTGAAATTAATTGGCATCTCAAAACAAATAGCTATTTAGAAAAATATACTAAGACTTTGATTACTGCTATGGGTAAATAAAAGTCACTTGGTGCAAATAAAGCTAGTGGTTTTTTTCTTGCATTTGGATACAATATCATATGCCAAATATAAAATATTAGTTTAAATTGTTGACAAGTGATAAAATGCTTAAGTGATTATGTATATTAATCCATTTATCTAACTGGTTTGCTCCTGTTTCATCCTCATCCGTAACACATTTTGACAAGCAATCCTATCTCGACTTACTGGGAAAAAAAATTGAGAAGCTAAACTGCAGTTTTATACTAACAGCGCCAAAAATAAATGTGAAGGATGCCTTGTACCTTCCAAGTGCTGTGAAGCCAGTAGGCCTGGTGTGCTACATGTGGTGATTTGCCATCTTCAAATTATGCATAATAAATTACATTTCAGGACAGTACTTCCCCATCATTCTTTATAGGCCCTCCTCAACTTCCTCTGTTGGGAATGTTTTCAATGAGTTTAAATAGTATCTTATAAGATATCCAAAAGTTTCTTTTTAAAGAACAGTATGAGTTACCTTTTAATAGTTCTTGCTTTCATAACCATAGATGTATAAACATTCAATGAAATATGTGTTCAAGGTTGGTATTTTCTCATTTTCAAGGAAAAAGAAAAGTTTTAGAAAGAAAATGCAGCATTCTGAAGTTATCTCTATTTGCTATTCAGCATCCTATAGTTTTCCTTAAAGGATTACTCTGAAAGTCCTGTGTAGATGGAATCAAAGTAACTTCACACAGACCTTTCTATTCAGCACGTTGATAAGACTGGTCAAAAAATAGATGTGAACATCTACCAATTGTCTACACTGTATCATCAGACACTCTGGAAAATACAGAGAAATAGAGGTAACTGCCCTAGCGTGAAAATATTTCTTTTTATTGAAAAATACCTCTCTAAGCATGTTAAAAAGAAGACTGACAATTATTTTCTCACTTGGATTATTTAAGTCTCCACAATTGAAACATTTGAAAAGTCAGTTATATTTCTTATAATACTGGAAGGAACTTAAATCAATTATTCTACTGGAACCCTGTTTAAAGCATATTTTAAAAAGTAGTTATTAATTCAATGATTAAATACAACTTTACAGTTTTCACAGTTTACATGATGGTGTTAGTATGTCGCTACAAACTACCTTTGTTTCCTAATCACCATTTTTGCAAGGAAACATTGGTTAAAAATACTGACATCTACTTAAGATTATATTGGATATGGTTACTTTCTCTGCATTATCAATAAAATTAAGGGGTAGTTATACTTTCTTTCATCCCAAGGACTGCTTGATAACTTAAAGTATCTTCCTTTTATTCATCTTCAAGTCATCTGCCTCTTCTCAGAGCATATAATGAGAAATATTCTGCACAGGACAAATTACTATGTTGACAGGGGCTTACACAGCCTAGGATCACTAGCACAATCAAAACTTGTATCAATGAGATGCATTATGTTGGATGAACTATTTATCTCCATCTTCTAGGTAGTGTCAAATTCCTAAGTGGAACACAGCTACAGTTCCACGTTTTCTCTTATCCAACTTTTTTTCCCACAGAAAGGTAAATTTCAAGTGGTAGAAAATAAGAGGAGATGGAAAGTATAGCAAAGCTAAGGTAGGAATTAATTCTGAATTTCTATACCTTTATTCATGTTTTTGACTCAATGATTACCTAGAGTTTGCTTATTTATGCACCCAAAACTTGAAGGAAACAAACTTGACATAGTGTGTCCAACTGACTAATGCTGTAAAAGTAGAAAAAGTATATATCTATAGGCTGGAGATAAATTAGATTTTTATTTAAAAGAATAATTGTATCAAGTGCCTTCTTTGGTGCCAAGTAACAATTTATTAATTAACTGAAAATGAAATATATGGGGAAAACTTGAAGTGGCTCACACAATTGAGGAGGAATCGCTGAAGAGCCAGGTATTAGAAAACACAGGAAAGAAATTATTGAAGCCAGAGCTGAGGATTCAAGTAGCAGGAAATAAAGGTCAATCTCTTCAGGGCAATAGTTTGGAAACATAGAAAATCCAATTATTTTCAGGTTTGAGGGGGTCTTGTTTTGTTTTAAATTACTGTTCAGTGCTAAAGTTCCTGGTAGCGTTTCTCACTGGTCAATCTTAGATTATGTGTCTAACACTAGCCAAGAGGTGGAATATCTTCATAAATGGTTTTATCACTACTGTATTCAATGAGAAAGAGATCATTTTTCAAAATAAATTCATGGTCTCCTGCTAGAAGAAGGTTCAAATGGTTGTTCAGGAGGGAAAACAGGTTTCTGCTATGATAATTATTAAGAGATTTATGATTACAATTTATACTTACACACTCATTGTCAATAGAAAGTATTTATTGACATGCTAGTTTATTATAGCAATGACTTGTCATTAAATTAATTTAGCTCAACAAATAAAGGTGGTTGTATATGTGTATGTGTATTCATACTGCAGCTCACTAAACCTAGTCATATATAAATTATCTTTATTTGCTCCATCCTGCATAGTAGACATAATTTTGCATATTTTGTAAAAGGAAAAAGCAGATTCAAAGGGAGTAAGAAACATGCATAGCCATTGTTAAACACATAAGAAGAGAGAGAGACAGGAACTACAGTCATTTTTTTGTTTGTTTTCATTTTAAGTGCTTGAATGTTCCATAGGTTTATCAATCACATTTTGTATTATAAGGACTCAACTTCAATAAATGTTGTTATATAATAACTATTTCTATGTTTTCTATAAAAGCAAGTTTTTAAAATAAGAAATAATTTTACTTTCCTAAACAATCATAATTTTGTATATGTGGCTAGCCTACATAGGAATATTTACTTAAGTTTGGCCCATAATGCATATAACCATGTTATAACATTCCAAACTTAGTATTATTTTCTAACAAAGGAAAAGGCTCTTTTCTATTCATTTGTATTATATTATAAAACCTAATGTACCTTTATTTTACTTATAACTTACCTTTTCTCTCTTTATGCTATATCCCAGTATTTTTCAATTGAATTATTATTATGGATTCAATTTAAATTCATTTAAATTTTTTATGATTGACAATTTTTCCAGTGTCTAATTTTGTCTTCTAAAGGTTTAGAAACCCCTTTAGAAAACAAAAAGTTTTTGTTTTTTTTTTTTAGGTTGAGGAGTATGGGAACGCTTTCACAGATTTAACCTGACTAGTAGACAAGTAGTTTAACTGATATAAGAACCATACTAAAATTAGGAGCTATGTTCAGATATCTCAAATGATGTGGCTGAGAAGAGCAGAGGCAGTAACTAACATGTTTTCTACACTGGCATATAAAGTACAAATAACTGATCCACTCCATTTCTGTTTCTATACAGATACATATATTTCACATATATATTATACATGTATTTTACATACATTGAACGTAATATATGTGTGTATCCATACATTCGTATACACATCATAATTATGGGTACATAATCTCTCATTTTAGGAATATAGGTGGAGCCAAGATGGCCGAATAGGAACAGCTCCAGTCTACAGCTCCCAGCCTGAGCGACACAGAAAACAAGTGATTTCTGCATTTCCGTTTGAGGTACCAGGTTCATCTCACTAGGGAGTGCCAAACAGTGGGTGCAGGATAGCCGGTGAAGTGCACTGTGCACGAGCCAAAGCAGGGCGAGGCATTGCCTCAATCGGGAAGCACAAGGGGTCAGGGAGTTCCCTTTCCTAGTCAAAGAAAGGGGTAACAGACAGCACCTGGAAAATCGGGTCAGTCCCACCCTAATACTGCACTTTTCCAATGGGCTTGGAAAACGGCACACCAGGAGATTGTGTCCTGCACCTGGCTCGGAGAGTCCTATGCCCACGGAGTCTCGCTGATTGCTAGCACAGCAGTCTGAGATCAAACTGCGAGGCGGCAGTGAGGCTGCGGGAGGGCACCCGCCATTACCCAGGCTTGCTTAGGTAAACAAAGCAGCTAGGAACCTGGAACTGGGTAGAACCCACCACAGCTCAAGGAGGCCCACCTGCCTCTGTAGGCTCCACCTCTGGGGGCAGGGCACAGACAAACAAGTCAGCAGGAACCTCTGCAGACTGAAATGTCCCTGTCTGACTGACAGCTTTGAAGAGAGTAGTGGTTCTCCCAGCACGCAGCTGGAGATCTGAGAACGGACAGACTGCCTCCTAAAGTGGGTCCCTGACCCCCAAGCAGCCTAACTGGGAGGCACCCCCCAGTAGGGACAGACTGACACCTCACTCGGCCAGGTACTCCTCTCAGACAAAACTTCCAGAGGAACTATCAGACAGCTGAATTTATGGTCTCACGAAAATCCGCTGTTCTGCAGCCACTGCTGCTGACACCCAGCCAAACAGGGTCTGGAGTGGACCTCTAGCAAACCCCAACAGACCTGCAGCTGAGGGTCCTGTCTGTTAGAAGGAAAACTAACAGACAGAAAGGACATCCACACCAAAAACCCATCTGTACATCACCATCATCAAAGACCAAAGTAGATAAAACCACAAAGATGGGGAAAAAACAGAGCAGAAAAACTGGAAATTCTAAAAAGCAGAGCACCTCTCCTCCTCCAAAGGAATGCAGTTCCTCACCAGCAACGGAACAAAGCTGGACAGAGAATGACTTTGACGAGCTGAGAGAAGAAGGCTTCAGACGATCGAACTACTCCGAGCTACAGGAGGAAATTCAAAACAACAGCAAAGAAGTTAAAAACTTTGAAAAAAAATTAGGCGAGTGGATAACTAGAATAACCAATGGAGAGAAGGGCTTAAAAGAGCTGATGGAGCTGAAAGCCAAGTTTTGAGAACTATGCGAAGATTGCAGAAGCCACAGTAGCCGATGCGATCAACTGGAAGAAAGGGTATCAGTGATGGAAGATGAAATGAATGAAATGAAGTGAGAAGGGAAGTTTAGAGAAAAAAGAACAAAAAGAAATGAACAAAGCCTCCAAGAAATTTGGGACTATGTGAAAAGACCAAACCTAAGTCTTATTGGTGTACCTCAAAATGACGGGGAGAATGGAACCAAGTTGGAAAGCACTCTGCAAGATATTATCCAGGAGAACTTCCCCAATCTAGCAAGGCAGGCCAACATTCAGATTCAGGAAATACAGAGAACGCCACAAAGATACTCCTCGAGAAGAGCAACTCCAAGACACATAATTGTCAGATTCACCAAAGCTGAAATGTAGGAAAAAATGTCAAGGACGGCCAGAAAGGTCAGGTTACCCACAAAGGGAAGCCCATCAGACTAACAGCAGATATCTCGGCAGAAACTCTACAAGCCAGAAGAGAGTGGGGGCCAATATTCAACATTCTTAAAGAAAAGAATTTTCAACCCAGAATTTCATATCCAGCCAAACTAAGCTTCATAAGTGAAGGAGAAATAAAATCCTTTACAGACAAGCAAATGCTGACTGATTTTGTCACCACCAGGCCTGCCCGAAAAGAGCTCCTGAAGGAAGCACTACACATAGAAAAGAACAACCGGTACCAGCCACTGCAAAAACATGCCAAATTGTAAAGACCATCGAGGCTAGGGAGAAACTGCATCAACTAATGAGCAAAATAACTAACTAACATCATAATGACAGGATCAAATTCACACATAACAATATTAACTTTAAATGTAAATGGGCTAAATGCTCCAATTAAAAGACACAGACTGGCAAATTGGATAAGGAGTCAGGACCCATCAGTGTGCTGTATCCAGGAAAACCATCTCACATGCAGAGACACACATAGACTCAAAATAAAGGGATGGAGGAAGATCTATCAAGCAAATGGAAAACAAAAAAAGGCAGGGGTTGCAATCCTAGTCTCTGATAAAATAGACTTTAAACCAACAAAGATCAAAAGAGACAAAGAAGGCCATTACATAATGGTAAAGGGATCAATTCAATAAGAAGAGATAACTATCCTAAATATATATGAACCCAACACAGGAGCACCCAGATTCATAAAGCAAGTCCTGTGTGACCTACAAAGGGACTTAAACTCCCACACAATAATAATGGACGATTTTAACACCCCACTGTCAACATTAGACAGATCGACGAGACAGAAAGTTAACAAGGATATCCAGGAATTGAACTCAGCTCTGCACAAAGTGGACCTAATAGACATCTGCAGAACTCTCCACCCCAAATCAACAGAATATACATTTTTTTTCAGCACCACACCACACCTATTCCAAAATTGACCACATAGTTGGAAGTAATGCTCTCCTCAGCAAATGTAAAAGAACAGAAATTATAACAAACGGTCTCTCAGACCACAGTGCAATCAAACTAGAACTCAAGATTAAGAAACTCACTCAAAACCGCTCAACTACATGGCAA
The DNA here is from genome assembly GCF_009828535.3 of Hylobates moloch. Lineage (NCBI taxonomy): Eukaryota > Metazoa > Chordata > Mammalia > Primates > Hylobatidae > Hylobates > Hylobates moloch. Next base: position 75,866,734 of record NW_026652276.1, read on the forward strand.
CTGAACAACCTGCACCTGAATGACTATTGGGTACATAATGAAATGAAGGCAGAAATAAAGATGTTCTTTGAAACCCATGAGAACAAAGACATAACATACCAGAATCTCTGGGACACAATCAAAGCAGTGTGTAGAGAGAAATTTATAGCACTAAATGCCCACAAGAGAAAGCAGGAAAGATCCAAAATTGACACCCTACCCTCACAATTAAAAGAACTAGAAAAGCAAGAGCAAACACATTCAAAAGCTAGCAGAAGGCTAGAAATAACTAAAATCAGAGCAGAACTGAAGGAAATAGAGACACAAAAAAACCTTCAAAAAATTAATGAATCCAGGAGCTGGTTTTTTGAAAAGATCAACAAAACTCATAGACTGCTAGCAAGACTAATAAAGAAGAAAAGAGAGAAGAATCAAATAGATGCCATAAAAAATGAAAAAGGGGATATCACCACCGATCCCACAGAAATACAATCTACCATCAGAGAATACTACAAACACCTCTATGCAAATAAACTAGAAAATCTAGAAGAAACGGATAAATTCCTCGACAAATACACCCTCCCAAGACTAAACCAGGAAGAAGTTGAATCTCTGAATAGACCGATAACAGGCTCTGAAATTGTGGCAATAATCAATAGCTTACCAACTAAAAAGAGTCCAAGACCTGATGGATTCACAGCAGAATTCTACCAGAGGTATGAGGAGGAACTGGTACCATTCCTTCTGAAACTATTCCAATCGATAGAAAAAGAGGGAATCCTCCCTGACACATTTTATGAGGCCAGCATTGTCCTGATACCAAAGCCTGGCAGAGACATAACCAAAAAAGAGAATTTCAGACCAATATCCTTGATGAACATTGATGCAGAAATCCTCAATAAAATACTGGCAAACTGAATCCAGCAGCACATCAAAAAGCTTAT